>NC_079455.1:37043353-37285853 GCF_903798145.1 Danio aesculapii | reverse complement strand
ACAAATTGGATTTGTGTATTTTTGAATTTACGAATTGGATTTGTGTATTTAGAATTCATGTTTTGAATTTATGAATTGGATTTGTATATATTTGAATCGTGTTTTGAATTTACGAATTGGATTTGTGTATTTATGAATTGTGTTTTGAATTTATTAATTGGATTTGAATATATTTAAATAGTGTTTTGAGCTCACAAATTGGATTTTCTAAATGTGAATTATGTTGTGGATGTATGAATTATATTTTGGAAATGTATTATTTTTGAGACTGATTTAACTCCATAAATAACCTGCATTTGGAATACACACCTGTGTTTATGGATTTTAATTGTAATTCTTTTCTACACATTTTACAGTCCAGCAACTCACAACAAACCTGGAGCAGAAGAACCTAAACATACAGCCACTCAATTCCATCATCTAGTGAATGATCTCAGGCATCTGATGGAGGTTTTGGGCTCTTCATCAGCTAATGGATGGAGGTGCTGACTGGGTGAGTAATAATAACGCTGATGCAGATGGAGAAACTGTACTGGACGATGTGGAAATGTAACCCAGGTTGATTGAGTTTCTTTTTTATGACTCTCTATTGAGTGAGAGATTAATATATTGAATTGAAGGCAAACCCCCTAGAGGTAGAGATGCAAATGATTGACAGGGGAGGGGCTTATTTTCATTGAAGAGGTGGGGCCTTGATTACTGTGTATAGTGCAAGTGTGATAAGACACACGCACTGTAAAAACATACATTTGACAATGTGATTTGCAGATGTTTTGTGTTCATTTACACTTTGACTTGCATTATAAGACCCTGATCATTGTTCCGACAACTCTTGATGTAGAACTTAAACTTAAATTTAACAAGCTAACTTTTATTGCCCTTTAGCTTTACTTAATGTGGACGGATAGGGTTGTTATCTTTAAAATTTTAAGTTTAACATTTTGCTTTGCAAATAATTTTATTATTTATTATTTATTTATTGCTTAAAGGGACAGTGCATTGCCATTTATTCACCCTCATTTGGTTTTAAACTAAATTTCCTTCTTCTGTTGAACACGAACAAGATATTCTAAAGAATGTTGTGTGGAAAAAAGCAACCACTGATATTTACAGCAATGAGAAATATTATAGAAGTCAACATCAGTTTTTTCCAACATTCTTAAGCAAATCTTCCTTTATGTTCAACAGAAGAAAGCAACCCAAACAGGTTTGGAAGAAGTGAAGGTTGAGTAAATTATGGCAGAATTTGCAGTTTTGGGTGAACTGCCCCTTTAAAATGCGTTTTTAAAGTTAAATCGTTTGACATTTTATTGTCTAATCCAATGAAACTGATACATTGTTACTGTGTAAACATTTATTCATTTATTTTGCTGTGGTTTACCACAAATGATTTTTGTGGCCGTTGCACATTGTAAGCTTATAAAAACATCTTCTAAAAGGTCAGAACAACAGATTGGCAAACACAGAGCATCAGTGTTGCACTCATATGGAGAGAAGAATAACATCTCAGTTCTCAGAGGCCATTTATCTGCAAGCCAATCCGATTATTAAAAGCTCTGCTGTACACCAGTAATGATGAACACTCACTGAAGATCTAGCACACATACACACACACACACACACACACACACATTTGCGGTCGCTTTTTAAACTGAAGACAGTCTAAAAATACAGTAACGTTACTGTAATGAAGTTAATGGCCACCTAGAAGGACGAGGAGAACCGACAAACTTTTAAATAATTTGAATGAACAAAATAAAACAAACACACAGCAGCTCTTCACAGAGACTGTCGCCAAACTGTAACCAAAAGCAAACCATAAAGTAAAAACATAAAGGCCTGATCCTCTCTCATCTTCCACCGCTGTCTGTCCTCCTTTTAACATCTAGTTAAAATCTAGTTTCATCTAGTTTGAAAAAAGTCAGGAAAGTGGGTGAGTCCAGCTTTGTTTAGGTGGGAGTGTCGAGTGGCGAAAGAGGGAGGGGTTTGCTTGAAAAGGGGAGTTTCTGTTCAAGCACGAGCTGATTTTCACAGCGGCAATACAAACACAGGGGAGAAAGACAGCGACTATGTTTTCATGGACATCAGTAATCGAATTATTTGCCAAATTATTAAATTGTCGACTTTAACTGCAGTTTGGCACTTTCACTTTCATTCAATATTTCATGCATGCCCCCCTGACAAACAAGATATTTGATGCGAGGAACTGCTGGAAGAGTGTAGTTTTATGGGAATGTTTGATATCGCACGTCGTATGGGAGAAAAAAAAAACTTCTGCATTTCTCGGTAGCTCAGATGCACTTGGTAGGTAGCTTCAGAAAGCTGTGTGTGTATAGACAAGATGCGTCGAAAATCCTACACCGTAATAGTTTGATTAAGGTGTTTACATTCGGAGGGCAGCGTTTACAGAGGATCTTTCAGTCCATAATATTGTAGTGATATTAACATACTGTAAACTTAGTAACTAAATCATTTTGACTAAGGTATGTATTTAAAAACTGAAAGAGTACTGCTGACGTTACTTACTAATTTTACCATCTGAATAAACATAAACAAAGAACACTAATCACACACTTACCAAATCTCTAGAGACAGGATGATCAGCACCAACTGGAGTCTTTTTTAAAAGGAGAAGAGCGGCAAATCCGGATTTCACCATTTCCAGATGGAAAAAGCTCTCGGGTAAAGAAATGTTCTGTACAAATGTATTTTTGGTGCATGTTAGCAGACCACTGTAATCCACACGTGAGTCCAGCTGCGCTCTCATAGTGGGGAATTGAAAACAAACCTTCATTGCAGCACATTTATAAACACAACACTGACGATCCAAACAATTCTTCTTCTTCTACTTGTTTTAATTACGGTTGGCAACACAACGTGGCATCTCTCTGAACACTGTAACCGGTAAAATCAGTCTTCGAAGCTATCATGCATATTAATGAAGTTGCACCTCATACTGTCAGGGACGCGCACTCTTGTTCTCGTGTTTGTGTTTTGTTCTGTCGGCATCGCGCTGTTTCATTCTCAGCGTCTCAGTCTGGTTGATTTTGCTTTCGGTTGGCGCTGAGATGAAACATGCACATTGCATATGTGTGTGCGCACGGAAAGGTGTTTTCATCTATCGTTTGCAAGTGTCTTGCGTCTGCTTATGTTGGTGTTGTCCAAGCATGTGGCTCGGTGTTTAAATTGTGGCCACGTGCTTTTGTTGTGTGCTTCAGTTTTGTGCTTTTAGTGTTATCTTGTGAACACGAGGTTAATGAGTTCTCTCATTGGCTGCGTGTTCTAGTCTCGTTTTATGTGAGCACATGGCTTGTGTTGTCTTTGTGTCATGTGCTGTCCCGTCTATTGTCTAGTCCCACCCTCTTTGTTAACCCATTATTAGTTAATCATGTTCACCTGTTTGTGTATTTATTTCTGCTTATATTCTCCTCATGTCTGCTGTCCTGTGCTAGTTCGTCGTTGTATGTTGCCTTGTTCCAGTCCTGATCCCTGCCAGCCTTTCCATTCTAGTTTATTTTAAATGATTATTAGTTTTATTAATATTTTCCCCCTCTGGGTTGTTTATTTTGACTTTTATTTTATTAAATAAATAACTATTCAATCTGCACTTGAGTCCTCGCCGTTTTTTCCCTTCACCTGGATCCTGACACACACAATAGAGCACGGTGATTGGTTCAAACCAAGTCTATGTGTTGAATTAATGATAAAAACTCAAAGACGTCATGTTGTACTCGCCGGTACAGACATCCAGTCTCCATGCTGGAATTCACACAAGTATCTAATCGCCGTGACATAGCTTAAAAATTTATTTTCAAACCGAAACAACGAATTTGCTGGAAATAACGCAAAAACAACCAATTTTCACTGTTTAGTAAACTATGTGTCCTAATAGTGTTTTAAGCAGCGTGGGACATTTATATGACTGTCAACATGTGTTTTGGAGTTTCGTGACCATTTAAAGAATCGATTTGTTTCTAAGAACATGTTAATAATCTAAAGAAGTTTCATTGATTGATTAAAGGTTCATTATGGAACCAACTAATAACCTTTATTTGTAGGAGTGAAGATTGAGATGGCTAAAAACTAGCTGTATTTGATTATTAATTAATTTATTTATTTTACAGTAAAAGAGGTTGAATACAGGTGCTTTCTTTGGTGAAATATCTGTTGGATAAGAATTCACTCTTTAAAAATATACATACAGTAGATGGCATGTGTGTTTGTGTGAGAGACAAAGAAGAAATTTCACCAACTATTTACTGCTTTGAGACCTCATCCAAAGAATTTAAATGGCATATTTTGCATTGCAGTGGTTGTGTTTATTAGGTTTCTCCTGGCCAAAGCCATTTCTTCTCATCAACTTTAGCTGCTCATATTCTAATTCCACCCCAGAATGGCATCCATGTAATGGCACTCATAATTACTGTATTATTAATAAGCATGTCTTTCTGAGACAGTGCCAGCCAACTCTGATGCCCACAACAGTAGCTATGCTTCAATCCAAAGTTGCAAATCAAACAAAGTCGCAGAAAATGATCATTTATAAATGAAGCACCATTTTCATCACTATTTGGGTTCAAATTATTACATAATAAACATGTAAGTTACTTTAACTGGGTTACTTTAACCCCTGTAGCTATGTTTTTCCTTAGTAAATAAGCTAGATAACTGATTCGTTGTTGTTCATTCATTCATTCATTTTCCTTTGGCTTAGTCCCTTTATTTATCAGGGATCTCCACTGCAGAATGAACCACCAACTTATCCAGCATATGTTTTACACACCTTCCAGCTGCAATCCAGCACTGGGAAACATTCATACACACTCATTCACACACATACACTATGTACAATACGTATATTCAATTCACCAATAGCGCATGTCTTTGGACTGTGGGGGAAACCGTAGAACCCGGAGGAAACGCACACCAACACGGGAAGAACGCCAACTGACCCAGCCGGGGCTTGAACCAGAGACCTTCTTGCTGTGAGCCGACAATGCGAACCACTGAGCCACCATATTGCTGATTTGTCATCGTTGTTGTTGCACATTATGAAATTTATTCCATAAATGTGTTTCTTTCGTAGTTTACTAAATTTAATGCTCTGCCTTAAGTGTTTTTGGTGCACATTTTAATAATTTATACATTATAATAATTTTATTTCCATGTTTTTTATTCTCTGTAAATACGGATATGAAAAAAAGGTCATAACTACAAAACAGACAACACATTATTTTTTGTGTTTTTATGTTACTTCAACTAAATTTAATCAGTTAACACAATTCAGGGTAACACAATTATTTTAGATATATAAAATTGTACTTCATATTTTTAGTCAGTTTGACTTATTTGAGCTGAGATGACTAGAAAAGTTCATTTGATTCGACAAAAAATAAAATAAAATTTAGGGAGCAAGATTTTTAAAGTGTGCAACATCCACGTTTTTGTAATAACATTATTCACTTTTTCTAGTAACGTTAATAGAAACATCTTTTAAAATTTGTTAAAGGATGATTTTTTTAATTATAAATGTTTTCACTGGATGTTCACATGCAGCCTACTGTTTTTTAAAAAAGTTTCTACTCAATTCAGAATGTTCTAAAAGCATTTGAAAGTAACATTCCTGTAATGTTTGCCACATAAAACTTCATCAACTTCATCCCAGGCTCATTCAGAAAACGTACCCCTATATACATTTCTGGAGAGCGCCAAATATGTCCCTGGAGGCTTTTTTTGTTTTCGCGAATCCACCAGAGGCCACTGTGTACACTTTTTGAGATCTCAAATTTCTCTCACGAGTGATTTCATTTTTTATTTTTTAGAGCCGATATTCATAATTAGCTTTTTTATTTATAAATATTTTTATTTATTATTATTATTATTATTATTATTATTATTATTATTATTATTATTATTATTATTATTATTATTATTATTACTATTATTTAAATTATTAATAATAATTTTTTTTGGTGCCAATATTCATAAATTGCTCCAAAAATAATCGATATTAGTTTATTTTATTTGGAGCCGATTTTAATAATTTGCTCAAAAAACATAGCATGTTTATTTTATTTTATTTTAGAGCCAATATCCATAATTTACTAAAAAAAACTATGCTTTTTAAAATTTAATTTAATTATTTTATTTGAATTATTATTCTTTTTTTATTTTGGAGCCAATATTCATAATTTGGTTAAAGAAATGCAGTTTTGTTTTAAACTCAAATTTCTCTCACGAGTGCCATTTGCGCCTGCTTTTCACTCGTAAATCCACCAGAGGCCGCTGTCGACTGACTAACTGACTCACTGATTGCCTGACAGCTCCCTTCTCCCTACCTACACCCAACTGATAGTGTTTTAAAAAGCACCGATTGACCCGATCACCCCTCTCCCTAAACCCAACTGACAGTGTTTTCAAAAGCAATCCAGAAAAAGAAAAGCCCTCATGACTTTATACCACGTTTTCAGATTTGACCACATTCTCACCCTGTTATTTACTTGTTTGTTTTATTTTTGGCTTTTGTTTTTGTCTTACCTGCTTTCTGGAACTGTTTTTCACCAGACACCATAATTTGCCATCTCCAGAAATGTACATAGGGCTACTTTTTCAGAATGAGCCTCTGTTGCCTTCATCAACTATGGACAGTTTTTAAAAAAAAATCTTCAGTTTTTTTGCTCTTTAAATGAGTCAGTTTTAATGTGAATTGATTTTGTTAAGATTTATATTTATTTGATATAGATTTATATGTCATGCTATGTTATATGTTGTTGTTTTTTTTTACTTATTATTGTAGATCATTCTAATGGTTTTGAAAGTGCTTTATGAATAAATAAGTTGAGCTGGGTTGATTAATTGCATTTTGTCCTTGATCCTTGCATAAGAAAGAGGAAAAAAGTCAAGTAACATTTTGTAACCTAATAGTTGAGCAGTATATCTTCACTCACTTTTTTCTGCAGCAAGTGTGTGTGTGTGTGTGTGTGTGTTTTGTCTGCGTGCAGATCTTTCCTCGCCTCCAGCTTCAGTCGGATAAAGAAAGACTGTGTTTTGTTGTTTCTGAGTCTCTCTTATCTACTTCTGAAGGACTGTGCATGTGAGTTTGGGCTGTTATACAGACACACATAATATTTCCAGAGAAGCTATTGCTGTTGACTGAATAGTCAAGGCCAGCCAAGAGGAAAAGCCTTCAAATGCCTGTAAAAAAAAATGCGAACACATTCTTTTACTGTAGATTAAAACACTGACAGGAAAAAAACATTATGCATTTTATTTATTTTGTATTATTATTTAGTTTTATTTAATATTTTTATTATTATTTATTATATATATTTTTTATTATTAATTTATATATTATTTTCTGAATATTTCATTTTTTTACATATTCATTTTTTTATTATTGAATTGTTTTTTGGAGGCGATATTCATAATTTGCTTCAAAATCAATGCATTTTAATTTTTTCATATTTTTAGAGCCGATATTCATAATTTATTTAAAAAACATTGCATTTTTAATTTAATTTAATTTTAATTTAATTTATCTATATAATTTACTAAAAAACTATGCTTTTTAGTTTAATTTAATTATATTCTTTTAAAATTAATAATTTATTAATTTATCTTTTTTGAGCCAATATTCATAATTTTCTAAAAGAAATGCAGTTTTATTTTATTTTAATTATTTATTTATTTTTTATTATTGTTTTTTAGAGCTGATATTCATAATTAGCTTAATTGATTAATATTTTTTATTTACTTATTATTATTATTATTATTATTACTATGCCAATATTCATAAATTGCTCCAAAAACAATGCATTTTATTTTTTTATTTGGAGCTAATATTAATAATTTGCTCAAAAAACATTGCATGTTTATTTTATTTTGTGGAAAGGCATTCATAATAAAAAAAAACATTGCATTTTATTATTATTATTATTATTATTATTATTATTATTATTATTATTATTATTATTATTATTATTTTAGAGCCAATATCCATCATTTACAAAAATAAAAACTATGCTTTTTTATTTTATTTATTTATTTAATTATTATTATTTTTTTATTAATAATTTAATTAAATAATAAATTTTTTTTTATTTTATTTTGAAGCCAAAATTTATAATTTGCTCCAAACAACAATGCTTTATTTTATTTTATTTTATTTTATTTTATTTTATTTTATTTTATTTTATTTTATTTTATTTTATTTTATTTTATTTTATTTTATTTACATTCTTTATTTTTGCCATGAATATCCTGCTATTCTTCACACTTCTTTTAATTGGGACAAGTCCAAATTAAATCTTCCCGTCATGGAAGAGCACGACCTCCTTAAGTTTCTTCATTAGAACCGATATTCATTATTTGCTCCAGAGACAAAAAGAAAGAAGAGCATCGCTTTCATAGTCCCACAAAAACATCTGAACTGTTTACTTATTTTGCCGATTCTCCCATTTAAGGGAATCCGTGATGAATATCCAGACGTTAAGACGAGCTCCAAACTAAAGCCGCTCATTTCCTTCTGTTTTTTTTGGATTGTGTGCATTTAAACACTGATGCTGTTTTCACACTGATGGAGGAATTGTGCAAGAATACATCTGACAGCATCATTAGAACTAAATATACAGCATATCATTGCATTTCCAGTAAAGAGTTGCGCATTTCGCATTGAGCAGCTCTGCATCTGGCAGGACATTGACCTGAATAAGCTGATGAAACGCCAGAAGTGTGTATGAGTCTGCTGCGGCTTTGGGTTTGAGCCTATTTACTACAATTTGATGAATTACTGCTGTCATGATCAATACAAACGCACACAAACATCTCTTTTAGTATCATTCTGTATTCGTGACATTTATTCCAAAAGGCAAACATTGCTGAACTTTGTAAATGAATTGCAATCTATTTCAAGCCTAAGCTTTGTTTTTACTAAAACACACTGAAAAAAGTGAAACTATACTAAAAAAAAAAATCATTGTTGTTGCTTGTTCAGACTACTAATGTAAAATTATCTTAAACAAATAATTCTGGACATTTTGGGGGTAAACTTAATTGTTTTATGTTCAATCTACTTAAATTAGTTATGTTAACCTAATAAATTTGTGTTGGGTCAACATGAATGAATTGTGTGCAACCCTGCATTTTATATGTGTACTCTGTCTTTCATTCAAAGTACATTTTTGTGTATTAGATTAAGTGAAAAATTACGGTTTTCTGGTTTTAACCTGTTTTGATTTGCCTTAAAGTAAAAAAACTGAACCCCCTAGGTGAACTTAAAAACAAGTAGAACTCATTCATTTTCTTCGTCTTAGTCCTTTATTTTATCAGGGGTCGACACAGTGGAATGAACCGCCAACTATTACGGTATATGTTTTATGCAGCGGATGCTCCTCCGGCCACAACCCAGTACTGGGAAACACCCATGCACACTCACATTCACACAAACATTGATACACTACAGCCAATTTAGTTTATTCAATTCACCTATACTGCATGTCTTTGGACTGTGGGGGAGCACCTGGAGGAAACACAGGGTGCACATGCAAATTCCACACAGAAATGCCAACTGGCCCAGCTGGGACTCGAACCAGCGACCTTCTTGACCTTCTTTTTTTTCTCATCAGTTTTTATGTTTGAACCAAAGAAATTCAATTCATTTGCGGTCTATAAAAACAATATCTTTTTTAGCTGTAACAAACAAATAACAGTCATTTTTTTAGGTTGGTCCAAAGCAAAAGTTATTTTTGGTTGTAAGGGTAAAAAGATAAATCCAAAATAAAAATCTACGTTGTCCTAAAGTAAAAAAAGAAAGAAAAAATAATGGTTTGTAGTAAATAAAATGTTTACTTTGTGTGAATTTAATATTTTTCTTGATCACAAGACTACAAATTTTAGCTGTATTTACAAACAGATTGCATTAATTTTTTTAAGTTGGTTCAAAGTATATATTTTCTTGCAGTGCAGATAGACAACAGTGGCTTCATTTGCCTGATATTCACTCAGAACTCCTTTTTCTGATGTTTTTGTGCCCTTTAGGTTGGACTGTAGTTTTTATTAACTATTTTTTGTCATTTTTGTGGTATTTAACATTTCTATAGGTTTAATGAAAGCTATTTATTAAAAGCAAGATTATTTATCATTATACATTTTTATGTTTTGCTTAAAATTATTTCAAGTAGCACAAAAATATTTTTAGTTTTAGTTAACTTTAATAACCAGTTACCATGTTCTTGAATGTAGCTGTGTATATATATATATATATATATATATATATATATATATATATATATATATATATATATATATATATATATATATATATATATATATATATATATATATATGTTAGCAATGTCGCTTCACAGCAAGAAGGTCACTGATTTAAGCCCCGGCCAGTTGGCGTTTCTATGTGGAGTTTGCATGTTCTTCCAGTGGGTTTCCTCTGGGTGCTTCGGTTTCCCCCACAGCCCAAAGACATGCGGTACAGGTGAATTGAATAAACTAAATTGGCCATAGTGTATGTGTATGGATGAGTGTTAATGGATGTTTCTCAGTACTGGGTTGCAGCTGGAAGTGCATCTGCTGTGTAAAACATATGCTGGATAAGTTGGTGGTTCATTCTGCTGTGGCGGCCCCTGATGAATAAAGGGACTAAGCCGAAGAAAAATGAATCAATGCTATCATTGTACTTTTTGTTAAGATTTTGAATTCGATTTTAAAGTTTCCACTTTAATTTCCAAAGTCTCCTAATAGATGTCTACATTTTTTGTTTGTATCAATTTTTAATATTTGAGTTATTTTAAAAGTTTTAGATATTTTGTTATTTTGCCATTTTTATTAAATATCTTTATTTTTTTGTTGTAGTTTTATTTATTTTTAACATTTAAAAATGGGTTTTTGTCTTTTTATTTTTCCTCTTTTTTGAGCATATTTTACATTTGAAACATGTGGAAACTTTTAGTTGTTTGTATGCCATTTCATTACTGTGTGTGTGTGCGTGTGTTTTTACAAATTAAGTGAAGTTTATTTATAAACTAATTTCGAGAGGAGCACTCGCTTATGATTGACAGCAGCTGGTCCCTCATTAGCCAACGCACGATTCACCAATCAGACAATTCCTAAATCACTATAAATAACCAGAGTATCTTACCTTAGCCATCTTCGTCTTGAAAAATCGAAGGTTGTAGGTTGTAGGTTGAAATGTACACTCACAGCTCTGATGTGAACAGCTAAATCTCTCAATTTGCACACACAGACAATAATAATAAAAGTTTAATTTCTTTCTGATTTATACATCTACATGTATTAAATCTGATTTAGGTCCACAACTTCCATCTTACACCATGATACGTGTGTCCAGAGTAAGAGCATCTACTGTAGGTGATGGAGACACTGTCCATCGATCAGCTGTGGGTCCACAATGAGCATCCCATCCGTGAAGCAACACAAGCTGGACAGTCATCATCTCTCTCTATTACAGCGAGCATCAACCCGCTTTACACAATGGCTGCAACAAGGAAAAACCCTGAAAATAACTAGACGTTTGCACTGCAGTTATGTAAATATAAATAATCTCAAAAATCAATGTTAAACATTTCCCTTACAGTGATGTGTAAAAATACTCTATTAAACAATTATCAAATGAAAAGTTGTGTGAGTGTGTTTTGATCAAATCTGTAGTCATCTTGGCAGGTAAAAAATGTAGAAATGGTCAGCTTCCTCTTGAATGATCTGAAACATTTTGAGGTCTTTTGTAGATGAGCTGGATCATCATGTCATTTTGAGCATAAATAACATCTACTCAGGCTATGCAGCTTCTCTGAGTTCCTCATGGACATGCTGATCATGCTGATCTCTCCTGTCACTCCATCCTTACAGGAAACTGAGAATAATAGTAACGTTCATAGTTAAAAATGGACATGTACACCAACATCCCAGATAGCAAAATTCATGTGGCTCAAATCCGGCCCACACCGGACACTTAAATGTACAAAAATCCCAGCATCTCTGGGCCGCTTTAGGCTCACAGCCATATTAGCCAGAGCTAACGGTGCCAAATATTTGCCAAAAGTGGCCCACATCTGTTTTAGGATAACTGGGCCACATTTGCCATATCATATCTGGGCCACTATAGGCTCAAATCCACATTAGCCAGAGCTTACTGTGCCAAATATTTGCCAAAAGTGGCCCACATCTGTTTTAAGATAACTGGGCCACATTTGCACCTACACGTATGAGCCACTTTAGGTTTAGACCAGGATTACTCTTAAATGACTATGCCACATTTTTGCCAACTGTGGCCCACATTTGTCCTCCAAATTTATCATTTGCCACATGGACCACATTAGGCTCACATTCAGATTACATTTTGCCATAAGTGCCAAATCTTTGCCTTAAATGGCCCATATATGAATTTAAATCTTTGGCCCCCCTTTGCCATTGCACAGGTGGGCCACTTCAGGCTCACATTAATTTTGTCTGGGCCGAAGGAATACCACCACTGCCGCATAATTGCCTAAAGTGGCCCATATTCGTATGCTATCTGGGATGTAAACAGATAGACAGACGGAGATAGATAGATAGATAGATAGATAGATAGATAGATAGATAGATAGATAGATAGATAGATAGATAGATAGATAGACAGACAGACAGACAGACAGACAGACAGATAGATAGATAGATAGATAGATAGATAGATAGATAGATAGATAGATAGATAGATAGATAGATAGATAGATAGATAGATAGATAGATAGATAGATAGATAGATAGATAGATAGATAGATAGATAATCAATCATCAGCTAAGGGCGAAATCTTGAAGTTGTATTATATTCATTTTGAATCATTTTTAATTTCAGCTTTCTCTAAGCTTTTGGAAATTTAGTTGTTTTTATTATTTTAAGAGATATACATTTTTTGATGAATTTCATAATATATAAATGATCTAAAACAGTGTTGTGGTTTTAATTAATAATTGTAACGCTGACTGAAAACCTCTGTAATGTCTCCAAGTATGAATAATAAACAGCAATGATCCATCATTCTCCCATTATCTGTATTTTCTGAGAAACCAGCGTCTTCTCTCTTCTCAATCTGCCCGCAGCTCCAGCCAAAACCATAAAGCGCTTTCAGGCACGTCTCTCATCCGCTGCCTGATGCTTTTCATTGGGAGTTTGATTAATTGCAGATTACAGATTTTACAGTTTCATTCTCCATAACATCACTCCACAGTTATTAAACTGAACTCCTCTTGTGTTCTCAGTGATTTACAGACTGTGACTACAGCCAAAAACACTGGACTACCACACAGAACCGCCCATCAGAGAGCGAAAACCACTCAAAAACAACAAAACACTGATCTGACCAATTACATACTGACAAGAACAATAACCAGAAACAAAGCACACTCTTTACATTCTGTCATGTAGATCCTAACTGCACTAAAAACTTTGTGTTTTATTTCTGTCTCTGTGGAATTTTAGGTTGTATTCACTGTACATTTAACATTGTTAGCTCCTGTTTCCTTTTTATTACGTGTTGCTTCAGTGCTTATGTTCACCTGTACCTTGTTTGGTTTTTCGATATCTTCTGTTTATATGTCCTGAGTTCTAAACACTGTAAATTTGTGTTTTGTTTATGTGTCTGTGAACTTTTTACTGCAAGGTTGTGTGTGTGTGTGTGTGTGTGTGTGTGTGTGTGTGTGTGTGTTTCTTCATTGATTATGTTCACCTGTACCTTGTTTGGTTTCACTATCTTCTGTTTATATGTCCTCAGTTCTAAATACTGTGAATTTGTGTTTAGTTCCTGTCTCTGTGGACTTTTAGGTTGTTTTCACTGTACGTTTTACATTGTAAGTTCCTGTCTCCTTCTTATGATTACATGCTGCTTCATTGATTATGTTCACCTGTGCCTTGTTTGGTTTCTCAATATCTTCTGTTTATATGTCCTCAGTTCTAAACACTGTAAATTTGGGTTTTGTTTCTGTGTCTGTGAACTTTTTACTGCAAGGTTGTGTGTGTGTGTGTGTGTGTGTGTGTGTGTGTGTGTGTGTGTGTTTCTTCATTGATTATGTCCACCTGTGCCTTGTTTGGTTTCTCAAATTTTACTGTTTATATGCCCTCAATTCTTAATGATGTGAATTTGTTTTGTTTCTGTGAACTTTTAGGTTGTACTTACTGTACATTTTACATTGTTAGTTCCTGTTAACTTTGTATCATTATATGTTGCCTACTATGTTCACCTGTGCCTTGTTTGGTTTCTCGTTTTCTTGTTTATATGCCCTCAGTTCTTAGTTTTACTGCTCTAACAGAAGATTACCACACAGAAGCACTGACCAAAGAGGAGAAACTGCTCAAAAACAACAAAACATTAGGTCTTATTTACTAATATTTGCATATGTTTTCAGTATTTATATGTACATTTAAACTTCTCATGAAACCCTTCCACCTAATTCACAACATGTATTTACACACGAGCTTGTTCTTGAACTAATTCTTCTGTTAGTAAATTTGGAGTCTTAATTTAGAGCATGAGGTCACTATTTGCATAATACATGCCCACAAAAGCTCCATATAAAGGCTTTTGGTAAAATGGAAAGTTTTTCTGTCAAGAGGTGGAAGCCAAAAAAAGAAAAAAACATGCTATTAAAAAAAATTGCATAAATCAACAAGGACTTCTCTTGGCAACCCTAAATGACTGAACAGCTATTCATCATTATCAGCAAATAAATCTGTGCATTCTCTAAAGACTTCAAAAAGCTTTGTGTTTTTAAGCTGCATGTCTTCAACCATAACCATAAGTGTGCCTTGCCTCCAAACACAAGGTGAGACAACAATCAGTATGAGTTTATAAGGATTCTTGTTTGGACCTCTAATTATTTATTTGTTTATATAATTGGACCTCTAATTATATCGTATTATCAATAACTAATTTCCAGTTACTAATCACCCACTCTGTAAATAACATATCTAATTATATGTAGGGTTTATGGACATGCTTTTAAGGCCAAGGTGTATGTGATTATTGTTCAATTGTCATAAAAGTTTTTCTTGAATTTTTTTGTGAACTTTTAGTGTGTTTTTTTTTTTTTTTTTTTTTTTTGGATGAATCATGACTTACTTGTAAAAATTTTCATACACTGAAAAAAATTGCAGGGTTCCAAACAATTAATTCATGTTGTCCCAACACAAATCGATTAAATCAACTAATTCAAGTGGATTGAATAAACTCAAATAAATCTCAAGGATTGTTCTGTTTCAGACAATTTTAATCAGGCAGTTTGATCAAGCTGCAAAAAAAGTATGTGTACACATGTTTAGTAAATGCGAACACGAAACAGAAACAAAGCACACTCTTTTATGTAAATTGTGACTGCACTTGGACTTTTAGACTCAGCTTCCTTATTTTACCATTGTTAGTTCATGTTTTATTTATTTATTTATTTATTTTTGGCTATTAATTGGTTCACTGATTGTGTTCACCTGTGTCTGGTTTAGTTATTCATCATCTTGTGTTTATATGCTCTTGGCTCCTTTAGTTCACTACAGTATACTGTATGCAGTCTAATATTGTTCTTGCACATGTCTGTAAAGCTGTTAACTTTTCTGATCTTACATTCAGTGATTTGTAGTATTATCATTGCAATGTATATGTTTATTTTCAAATAAATATGTAAGTATATTTCATTTAGTTTCCATAATATTCTTATTTAGTTTAAGTTTCTATATTTCTTAAACTTTGTTTCATAAAACAGAAGCAAAAAAAACAACAAAAAAAAACACTTGATTTAATCCTTCAAGTGCTAACTAGATTGTGAAAAGTGAACCTTGCAGTGAATATAATGAGTGTTAAATCACACAGCAATTATAAAAATGCTATGGATGAATTATTCACAATAACATCACTAATATGCATTAGGAAAATAAACCAGCTCATTTTCTTAATGATCCACAATCTCCCACTAACCAGAAACTACTCCATCCCCATCTATCCCAACAGCCTTTTAATCAGTTTACAAATATATTTCACAAAACCAAATGCACGTTTAACAAAATCCACTTAGAGTTTATCAAAATCAGACATGCTGCATTGACAGAGTAAAAGAAATCCTTTCCACATGGGAAGATTGTGTTTCTAAAACTCCAACAGAACCAAAAAATACTCTGATATTTACAGTTACAGGACAAAAAAATGCTTTAAAAGGCATAAACAACAACGCTTTAAACACGTTAAACTGTTTATACATGACGTATGTTTCCTCGCACGACCGGCCCGCTTGTTATAAACTCTATATGTCAGCCTGTCCAGTCATTAGACAGACTCCCAAACATAATCAGACGCTCTCATTAGCACACAAAGCATTCCTTCTTCATTATAATGCCATGCTTTACCAGTCTGCTGAGGCTATATGAGCCGAAACGCTGGAAGACAATTTTCTGGCACATTTCTTTCTATGAAAACAGACCGCAGCATTTGCAGGTGCATCTTGAAAGCTTGTTTATAAAATATTATAGGTACATGGAAAAATCGGAGGTTGTGTTATGATGTCGGCAAGATTGACATGAGCATTTATTTTATTGAAGAGGAGCAAGTCATGAATCTCTTAACAGTTTACACATGTCCTAACCAGTAATGCTGAGAGAATAATGAGATGTATTTTGCTCAATTTAAAATCCTTAAAATAAGATTGGATTTTACTTGAGCAGTAATGTAGATTATTTCCACCTGTTTTCTACTAGTTTTATGCTTAATAAAGGGGGAAAATGTGCAAGTGACAAGATAGAATATATTCACCAATATAAATGCACAATCTGTGAATAATTCACTTAAGAAGCAACATATGTTATAAATATCATATTTGAAATCAAGTAAAGATATGCAAGTGACAAAAGGTTCAATTTGAAAAAAAAAAAAGTATTGACCACACTTAAGCAACATAGATATTAAATATAAATGTTTTTTTTTTAAGTGCATCAGTTTATTTTTTTTCCAATTTCTATACTTATAACAGGTGAATATCTGCAAGTGCTTATTAATTAAATGCGTTTTATGAAAATTAAATGTTCTTACTAAACAAAAAGTAATTAATGTATTCAATTTAATGATTAAATGTTGTGTTTGTTGCTTTTGTTGTGGCATGCCTGGTTAGGACAGTGCAAAATATCTAAATATTTGCTTTCGAAATTACTAAAAAGATCTACAATCTGTTGTTTCAACACAGGCTCATTGGAAATACATGCTTCTGCCTACGTTTTTGTGAAACCGCAAAAAAGGCACATAAACATGACAGCAGTTTCTGGGTAAAATGAATGTTAGGAGTCGTTATAATGCCAACCGTTTTAGTTTCTTTTCACACTAATAATATTTACAGGAACATATTATGGACAAATAAATGATTCGTTTGTGCGATTCTTTGCAAAACCCCACATAAATACCACAAAAAAACTTTGGACAACTTTTCTGCTGTGGTCAGTCTGCTCAGTAACTCACCTTGTACAATGTTATACTTGTTCGATTTGAGTCATCAACAAAAGAGAGAAAAGCAATGTAAAATCAAGGTAAACTATGTGGTCACAGTGCACTTTACTCTTAAGTTAGCTTTTGAAACACTATTCGTTGGGTTTAGGTCAGTGGTTTGCTAGGTGATCTCTACAACAAGCCAAGCCTTCTCGTGCATGTGTATAAGAAGGATGTGTATCTGAAATGTGCAACAAAAGTTTCCTTAAGAAACATACTTCAAATTCGCAAAAATCTAAACAGTGCCCTCTAGTGGATTTGTCATCTGAAACGTGCAATGACACATTCCTGGAGGAAAATTTTTTACGTTTCGCAAAAATGTACGCAGCTGCATGCATTTCCAATGTGCCTGAATTGGTCAATTTGAACTCTTTCACATGATTTGCATTAGGATTTCAAGCGTCATGTACAACTTCAAAAAATTTTACCTGCAGATTTCTTTACGTGACTTTGAAAAGTCAGTGACATGAACAATCGTAGTGTTTAACGTTGCGTATTGTAAAGCAATCATTTGTTGCACTTTAAAATGGTTCACAAATTTACAAATGCTTCTGAAATCGCATACTTCCATTCCATGTAGTATGCTAAAAACAGTATGTGAACTGAGTAGTATGTCCGAATTCATAGTATTTGAAAAACAGTATGCGAGAAGTACCCAGATGACTTACTTCCAGTGAAATTCTGAAGTGCGCATCCAATGGATGCTACGCTATCCCATAATGCAACATGAGAGAATTCATAAATGGGAGTGAAGCGACGCAACTGACGTGGGTAGGTTACGTGATAATGACAAATGGTGGAAGTAGTACGCCTCAGCTCTCTTAACACTACTCAGATTTATGCTATATATAACACACTTTTCTATTGGTCGTGTAGTAAATTTAAATATAGTCGATTTTAGACGCAGCGAAAGTGTAGTGGGAAAACACTTGATTTATGCTTTTCCTCATGGAGTTCAATGCATTTGGAACACTGATGTGAATCGAAGCCTTTAGATTGCATTTGTTGGGATTCTAGAACTGGCAGTCTCAAATCCCAAAGCCTTCAGATTCTTTACATTTTGTCAATTTAAATTCAAACATAGTACATACTCGAGTATTAGGTGATTTCAGATGCAGTGAAGCAGGAAAACACTTGATTTATGCTTTGCATCATGGAATTCAATGCATTTGGAACATTGATGAGAATCAAAGCCTTTAGATTCAATTTGTTGAGAATCTAGAACTGGCCGTCTCAAATCCCAAAGCTTTTAGGTTCGTTAGATTTAGCCAATTCAAATTCAAATGTAGTACATATTCAAGTAGTAGTCGATTTCGGACGCAGCCAAAATGTAGCGGGAAAACACTTGATGCTTTGTTTCATGGAGTTTAATACATTTGAAACACTGGTGTGAATCAAAGACTTTAGATTACATTTTTGGGATTATAGAACTGAATCTCAAATCCCAGATTCTTTAGATTTAGTCAATTCAAATGTAGAACCTACTTGAGTAATAGTCAATTTTGGACGCAAAGTTAAGGGGAAAACACTTGATTTATGCTTCGCTTCATGGAGGTCAACGTATTTGGAACATTGAGGTGAATCAAAACCTTAAAATTCCATTTTTTGGGAGTCTAGAACTGGCAGTCTCAAATCCTAAAGCCTTTAGGTTTGTTAGATTTAGTCAATTCAAATCCAAATGTAGTATCTACTCGAGTAGTAGTCGATTTTTGAACGCAGCCAAAATGTAGCAGGAAAACATATGAGTTATGCTTCGCTTCATGGAGTTCAAGGCAACATTGGAACATTGATGCGAATCAAAGCCTTTAAATTATATTTATTGGGATTGTAGAACTAGCAATCTCAAATCCCACAGCTTTTAGATTCTTTAGATTTAGTAAATTTAAAATCCAAATGTAGTACTTATTCGAGTAGCAGTTGATTTCGGATGCAGCCAGAGCGTAGCGGGAAAACACTTGATGCTTTGCTTCATAGAGTTCAATACATTTGAAACAAATCAAAGCCTTTAGTTTGCATTTGTTGGGATTCTAGAACTGGCAGTCAATAATAGAGCAGCGCTTATGTAATAATCCCCTTTATATAACCTCTGACAAGTGTCTATTAAAGATCACGAGAGCATGATGACCTGTTTCATGAATGCATTCTGTCAGTTGAACCAATGAGGCAGTTGAAAACGAATTTCATTTTCATTCGCATTTTATTTCTTGTCCTGCTCTGCAAAGTCGATGTTGTAGGTGAGCTGGTGTCCATTGTCCCAAGCGTACAGAAGCTTCTCCTTGGGGTTGTAATCGACTTGCGTGGTGAAGCCGTATTCGTTGATGAAAGGCAAACGTGGAGCCGCTTCAGCCCCCGTGAGTGTGTCATACGCATACGAAACCTCTCCTTCCCTCTGATTGTAAATGTCCACCGCGTACAGCACTCCGCATATTATGAAGCAGTTCCCGAATGAATTTCGCCTCAGTCGCGTCCTCCACGTGGTCTCTTTTTTCAACGACAGGTCGCTGGGGTCTAGCTTACTAACAACAATGACTTCGGCCTGGCCATAATCCTCGTCGACTGATGGATAAATGACCCAGAGTCCGTTTTCGTCCACTGCGAAGTCGATGTCGGAGTGGCCTTTCCACTTCCACGGCGTGGTGTCTTCGTAGACCACGTCGTGCAGCTGAGCCCAGGCAGCCACATATCGCTGTTTAAGGTCGTATTTGATGATGTTCTTGGTGAAGGCACGGTTATAGTAAAAGCCTCCTCTGTATACAACGTGACCCGTTCCGATCCAGTTATAAGGGAGCTTGTACAGGTTACTCCAACGACCTGTAGGAAATGAGAGGGAAAAATGTTACTAATGTTAAATGTTACTTAAAGCCCAATCCCAATTCTATTTTTTACCCCTTCCCAGATAAGAATAGGAAAAAATAATTAAAAATAGATAAAATAATGGAAAGAGAAAAATTGAAACAAGAGTAATACAGTGCATCCGGAAAGTATTCATAGCGCTTTACTTTCTTCACATATTTTTATGTTACAGCCTTATTCCAAAAGTGGATTAAATTAATTTATTTCCTCACACTTCTACACACAATACCCCATAATGAAAATGTGAAAAAAGATTTTTTGAAATTGTTGCAAATTTATAAAAATAAAAAACCTGAAAAATCACATGTACATAAGGATTCACAGCCTTTGCCATGAAGCTCTAAATTGAGCTCAGGTACATTCTGTTTCCACTGATCACTCTTGAGATGTTTCAGCAGCTTAATTGGAGTTCACCTGTGGTAAATTCAGTCGATTGGACATGATTTGAAAAGGCATACACCTGTCTATATAAGGTCCCAGGGTTGACAGTGCATGTCAAAGCACAAACCAAGCATGAAGACAAGGGAATTGTCTGTAGACCTCAGAGACAGGATTGTCTCCAGGCACAAGGCTGTGGAAGAGTACAGAAAGTTTTCTGTTGCTCTGAAATGAGCACAATGGCATCCATCATTCATAAATGAAAGATGTTTGGAACCACTAAGACTCTTCCTAGAGCTGGCCGGCCATCGAAGCTGAGTGATCGGGGGAAGATGGGTTCATCTTCCAGCAGGACAATGACCCAAAGCACGTCGCTATAATATCAATAGAGTGGCTTCACAACAACTCGGTGAATGTCCTTGAGTGGCCCAGCCAGAGCCCAGACCTAAATCCTATTAAACATCTATTGTGAGATCTGAAAATGGCTGTCACTGTCGCTTCCCATCCAACCTGAGCTTGAGAGGTACTGCGAAGAGGAATGGGCAAAAATACCCAAAGACAGGTGTGTCAAGCTTGTGGCATCATATTCAAAAAGATTTAAGGCTGTAATCGCTGCCAAAGGTGCATTAACAAAATATTGAGCAAAGGCTGTGAATACTTACAGTATGTACATGTGATTTTTCATTTTTTACAGTTTTTTATTTTTAATAAATTTGCAACAATTTAAAAAAATATATATTTTTTCCCATCTTTTGTCATTATGAGGAAATAAATTAGTTTAATCCATTTTGAAATAAGGCTGTAACATAAAAAATGTGGAAAAGGTGATGCGCTATGAATATATATTTATTAGTTATGGACTGATTGATACACCACTCGATATTGCATCATATAATTTTTTAGAGGTATTGCCAAATATATACAGTCAAACCCAAAATTATTAATACCCCTGGCATATTCTGACTTAGTTACTTTTATTCAACCAGCAAGTTTTTTTTTTTTTTTTTGACTGGAAATTATGATTTCCCAAAAGATAATAAGATGATGTACAAGAGGCATCATTGTGGAAAACATATTTCTCAGTGTTTTATTTATTTGTGTAAAAAAGTCACAATTTGTCTGGGGTATGAATAATTTCATGCTTGACTGTATATAAATAAGAAATGAGTAAAACTAAAGCCAAAATAAAGCACTTAATGAGTTTTTCCTTTAGTTATCTTGCCCTATGACTTCTGCTGGCGAGCCCTGCAGAAATTCAGTGTATGACTCCCCTGGCTATTACCAGGGAAAAAATAGTCTATTAATACCAGTCTAAACATGCAGGCAAACAAACAGTAAAATCAACTGTATCTTTCAAACTCAAACACACACTCAGACCTGTCGATTTTGAAGCACCAAATCTGATAACACATTACATGTATCCAAACATTCTTTCAAGGGAAAATCCCTGTCATTATTTCATAAAAAGACTGTGTAAATAGGCAAGACACTGCAGGTGAATAGGGTAAAGAAAAATAACTAGTTGTCATCATACTTCTATAGTTGATTGATTACAGTAAGAATGGGATTTTTTTGCATTACAAGGTTTCTAAATACTGTTTAAAGGTGTAAATAAGGGATTATTTAATAATATATGTGCTAATTTGCATACATTTCTAGCAGAAAAATTGGAGTGTTCGAAAAACTCGAAAGAAAGAATTTTCCATTGTACACGAGCTCTTTTGTCCTATTTTGACTGCTACACCATCATCAATTATGAAAATAACCCATTGAAAAAAGCTTTAAGACCAAGAGGAATCCTCAGTTGACCGTCACATCAGTGTGACTTCAGCTAATCAGCTTTGGCTTATTCAAACAATTATTTTCATGAGTCCAACATCCAGTTGTGCAAGAAAACATACTACTGAATTGTTTTTAAAAAGAGAAACATTTTACATGTAACTTTTATTCAAAATCTCAGACCTTATTCTTGAAACAAAAAAAGACAGATAAGAGGTGTGAAGCAGCAAAAGCGACCCATATTTTAATAAATAAGAAATTTGACTACTGTTGTTATCCATGAATCTTTAATCAAATGTAATTTTATCTTTTATTATTATTATGTTTTAAATTTGTATTATTCAAATAGCAAAATTCTAACAGAGGAAGGTTGAATGTGCTTGTCAGTTTGTTATTATCCTAATAAATGAAAATAGGCTACAGTTTTTAATTTAAAACTAGATATTTTTTTTCTAATGATATATGATGTAATAAATTTGTATTTTTTTAAAAAACAAGAATTTATTTAATTTTTTTAATTCTAAATCTTTTGGAAATATTTTGGTACATATTACCATCTGGCAAGCCAATTCAGCTAAAAATAGTGCTTAAAATATCACTAAAATGCGGTATTAAATGAATAAATAGAAAATGAGGCAAATAACTGCAAAAAGGTCCACAAAAAGAACCACCCCTTGCTTGCTACAGGCCTGTATTAGAGTGAAGGTTTTCACAGAGGGGGTTTTAGGAATCTCTTTTAACGCTGCATAATTCAGAAAAAACTTCCAGAAAAAATTGTAGAATGAAAAGTATATAATTAGGCAAATTATGCATGAACATTTGCCACTGTAAAACCTTCCAGAATATAGATATGAATATATATGATATAGTTTTGAGAAAACAAAAAAAAAAAAGTATTTTAATTGAAATCTACAGACACAAATTGATAAAGTGCAACAAAATATACACCTAAAGATCCTGAAAATGGCTTTGAAATGTGAATTTTTTTCGATGTTTGCCTAATCTCAACTGAAACATGAAGAGAGGGTTGGACAAAAAAACAGCCAATAGTGTTTTGCTTTATTACAGCTCTGCCAGCGAGAGTGGTTGAGCTCAAGCGCATCAAATGAAAAGCAAACGAGAACTTTTTTTTTACGGGGGTGGGGCATGTCAGATACCAGAGAGCATTTGATTGGCCAGAAGATTTTATAAGAAACCGAAGAATGAGGTGACGTGAAAAAAATCGTTGATCCATTTAGACAGAAGTGACAAACTACAAGCCTTGGATGTTCATATCAGGTTTAAACCTTCTAAACGCAATTTTTTGTCACTGTTTTGGAGCACACTAGCTTATAGATATCGTTAAAACTAACATACTGATTCTAACATCTAAAAAAGAGCTTTTTTTCTTTGATGTGACTTTTATAGGTGTATTTCAAATGTTTTCTTTTTATTAGACTGGAAAAGCATCATAAAAAGCCAAAATCTTAAAATCGACAGGTGCATGAAAGAAAAATATGTTTTTAGCCGCAGTGTTTCACCCTAATTCAACACACACACACACACACACACACACACACACACACACACACACACACACACACACACACACACACACACACACACACACACACACACTGCCGCATGTGAATTGATCTGAGTCACCCAATCAGTACAGCTGTTTTGAAAAAATAAGTGCAGTATTAGTTTGTGTCTCTGTAGATCAGAATTCTTCCACACCCTGTTTGAAGTTGTCCAAGTTCCGGAACTCCACGAGGTTGTTTCCATAGTAATAGTTTGTGACGTAAATCTTGGAGTCTTTGGCGGCGGGATCCTTCATCCAGGCACCCTCGTTCCTGCCGTAGCTGTGCTGCTTCACCGGGAGATCCACCGACGCCAATGTCCCATCACAGCTGTGCTCTTTCACTGCCAAAACACACAACAACAGCTAAAACACACTCAAAAAATATTTGTGCTGCTTGTTCAAACTACTTGCCACGCCAAGCCATGCCATGGCCATATCACCCTGAAGCCTAAAACCGGTTATTCACTGAAGCTAAACAAACTGAGCCTGGTCAATATCTAAGACCACATAGGAAAACTCGGTTGCTGTTGGATGTGGTGTTAATGAGGCCAGCAGGGGGCACTCAACCTGTGGTCTGAGTGTGTCCTAATGCCCCAGTATAGTGAAGGGGACACTATACTGTCAGTTAGCGCCATCTTTCGGATGAGACGTTAAACCGAACCGGCTTCTAATCATCCCCATCTATCGAATTGGCTTTATCACTGTCTTTCCACTCCACCAACAGCTGGTGTGTGCTGATCGCACTAGCGCCGTTGTCCCGTGGCTGCCGTCGCATCATTCAAGTCAATGCTGCACACTGGTGGTGGTGTAGAGAGACCACCCTCATGATTGTGAAGCTCTTTAGGTGTACCATACATAATAAATGCACTATATAAATACACATTACGTTACTTACTTAAAATGAGTTGAATCAACACAATTTAGGAGTTTTTTGGGGGGGACAACTTAATTATTTTTTGTTCAGTCCACTTAAATTTGTAAAAAAAAAAACAATCGAGTTAACTTAATCAATTTCTACACAATTGGTTTGTGTTGGGACAACATGAATTGTTAACTAGGTTAACCTAGTTTGATATTTTTGTTGTGCTAGTTTTGTCACATTGTGTTTTATTATGCAAAACACTAGCTGATCTTATGCAAAGCCTAACTGTTTTACAAGGTGACAATTTTGTAATAATCATTTTTTTTTTTTTTTAAATCTTCTTTTAACTTTTTTTTTTTTTTTTAATAAATACACATAGAATATAATAAAATTTTACTATGAGATTGCTATGTTGTAACCCAGGCTCATTATTGATATGTACCCCTGTATACGTTTTTGGACAGCACAAAATACATCCCAGGTGTGTTTTTTTTTCAGTTTTTGCAAATCCTTCAGAGGCCGCTGTGTACGCTTTTTCAGATCTAAAATTTCGCTCGCGATTGCCATTTGCCATTTAATTTAAAGATGAAATGCAGTCACACAAAGCTCTGGCTACATAATTCGTGCTCTCCAGAAATGTATACAGGGGTATGTTTTCACAATGAATCTGTGTTGCACTATTTTCTTATGTGCTACAAAATGAATTGCACAAATTTATACTGTATGAACTTGCCAAAATATAAAGTAGTTTTGTGTGTGTGTATATATATATATATATCAGTGTAGTCGGGGCTATATGCACGTACTGTATACTCAGTATGCCTAATTTTTTCCACTAGCTGTTTTGGTATTACGACTTCTGAGGATCAATAATTGTGTATACCCTCGGTATTCTCACTTGTTTTGCTGATTAGACTTCCCCTTTAACTGTATACCAATTATTTTTAACTCTCATCCTAATTTGTTGCAATTGGTGCATTTTTGTTTATATTTTGCTCTATTCCCCGCCCCCTGACGGCCACAGCAGCTGTGAGAAAATTTCGTGGGTTTTTCAAAGTTTACTGAATGATGTCTCGCTGAAACGTTCAGGTAAAATTATAAAACAGCATGGGCGGGTTGGGTGGGTAATAGTACACCATCTTTTTTTTAGGATATATATATATACATAAAGAGAAAGTGTTGAAGTATACAGACCTGTGAAGTATGAGTTGTTGCTGCTGTTGTCCAGCACTAGAGCAATGGTTGGGGCCGGTCGCTCCTCTCTGTATATCGTTCTGCTAGTTGTTGTTGTTCTCTGGGTTGTTGTTGTTGTTGTGGGAGGAGTGGTTGTTGCTGTCATTGTTGTCGTGGGTATGGTTGCTGCGGTAGTTTCTATTTCTAGGGTGTCAGGAGGTGTGGTACTTTCTTCTACTTCTACCTCCAGCAGTGTATCTGTTTCATCAGGCTTCTCTTCACCTGACAGAAATAAAGATGAAGATACATTTTAAATCCAAGTTAATTTTGAGATTTTGGTCCATAGACAGTTAATTGAAATCAGAAGAGCAGGAAGAAGAAGACTGGAAACATGCTTTTTCATATGAAGAAATCAACAGGCTACATTTTAAATCATTAAATGCAATTTACAGTTACATTACTGGTTAAACGTGTGTGCTGTACACACTCTGCCTGGATTTTATAGCTTTTTAAAAATATTTTATGATTCATTTTTGTTTCAAAGATGGCCACTGAGTGAAATTAATTGCCTTAAAGGGACTTTGCCTTAAAGGGACCCAGCTGCTCCCTGATGAATCATAACAGGGTGGCCATGTCCGCGAATGTTATTTAATATGAATGTTATTTAATATGAAACTATTCAGATGGCGCTCTGTGATGCAGTAGAAATATGAACAGTGTATTGAGTCCAAAAATTCCTTTCTCTGTTAAACATCATTTGGGAAATATTTCAAAAAAAGAACACAAAAATTCACAATTATTGCTAATAGTTTTGATTTCAACTCTACAATATCCTATATTTAATCTATAAGCTGTGCTATTCACAAACTATTTTATTGCCTACTACAGTGTTGTGGAAACTATTAGTTCGACCAAATTGCATCTCCGTCCTTCAGGAGCCTTGTTTTTGTTCACGTCAAATTGCATATGGCATCTCCTCTGACTAAGGTCTGTTTAACTTTGTTAGCGTGTCTTGGGCTGGATTTGTTTGACTGGTTTAGGATAATGTATAACAGAGCTGTGATGCAGATTCAGCATGATCTGTCCTGACAGGAATGTAATACCAATACAAAAACCGCCTGACCGTGCGCGACTCAAGTAAATAATCAATTACTCTTACTATTAAACGCGGTTTTATTTCCGTCGTCCCACCCTGTGATCTAATGTACAGTAATCAAATCCAGTCTCTCGTTAAATATATCTACCCACACAATCCCATGCCATCCTAGCAGGTGCACAACTATGGCAAATTATGAGATTATTTACTTATAAATGCTTTCTTTTACGTGCAAGAGTTTAGACGCTGAGTAATTGTTATAGAAATCAAACTTGTAAACAGTTTTATTGGCATGACGGCTGAAGGATTACAGTGTTTCCAGAGATTTTTTGTACCCACACAAAGCAGGTGTAGGAAAGAAATGAGTCTGTGTTTGGCTACAGTCTGCCCTTGTTTTGTATTTCTGAATCCTTCTTGTACTGTTTGAAGCATTTCAGCATTATAATGTGTGTTGTGTTTTCAGTTCATTAGACCTACAGTACACTGGATTCATTTAAACTGCTTGATGCTTTCACAATGCATTTAGTAATGGTTTAATTCAATTCAACTCAATTCAAGTTTATTTGTATAGCACTACATTCGTTATTGTTTCAAAGCAGCTTTACAAACGGTGCACATTATTCCATTACAATCAAATTTAAGTTATTATACAGACATACACTCACTGGCCACTTTATTAGGTACACCTTACTAGTACCGGGTTGGACCCCCTTTTGCCTTCAGAACTGCCTTAATCCTTCATGGCATAGATTCAACAAGGTATTGGTAATATTCCTCAGAAATTTTGGTCCATACTGACATGATAGCATCACGCAGTTGCTGCAGATTTGTTGGCTGCTCTATTGGATTGAGAGCTGGTGACTGTGGAGGCCATTTGTGTACAGTGAACTCATTGTCATTTTCAAGAAATCAGATGATTCGCACTTTATGACATGGCGCATTATCCTGCTGGAAGTAGCCATCAGAAGATGGGTACACTGTGGTCATAAAGGGATGGACATGGTCAGCAACTATACTCAGGTAGGCTGTGTCGTTGACATGATGCTCAATTGGTACTAATGGGCCCAAAGTGTGCCAAGAAAATATCATCCACACCATTACACCACCAGCAGCAGCCTGAACCGTTGATACAAGGCAGGAAGGATCCATGCTTTCATGTTGTTGACGGCAAATTCTGACCCTACCATCCGAATGTCACAGCAGAAATTGAGATTAGACCAGGGAAGGTTTTTGAAATCTTCTATTGTCCAATTTTGTGAGCCTGTGTGAATTGTAGCCTCAGTTTCCTGTTTTTAGCTGACAGGAGTGGCACCCGGTGTGGTCTTCTGCTGCTGTTGCCCATCCGCCTCAAGGTTAGACGTGTTGTGTGTTCAGAGATGCTCTTCTGCATACCTCGGTTGTGGGTACCTCGTGTGGTTATTTGAGTTACTGTTGCCTTTCTATCAGCTCAAACAAGACTGGCAATTCTCCTCTGACCTCTGGCATCAACAAGGCATTTGCGCCCACAGAACTGCCCCTCACTGGATATTTTCTCTTTTTCGGACCATTCTCTGTAAACCCTAGAGATGGTTGTGCGTGAAAATCCCAGTAGATCAGCAGTTTCTGAAATACTCAGTCACCTAAATCACCTTTCTTCATTTTGACCATGTCTACATGCCTAAATGCATCGAGTTGCTGCCATGTGTTTGGCTGATTAGAAATTTGCATAAACGAGCAGTTAATCAGGTGTACCTAACAAAGTGGCCAGTGAGTATGCTGGATTGGTTGGCGGTTCATTCCGCTGTGGTGACCCCTGATAAATAAGGGACTAAGCTGAAGGAAAATTAATGAATGACTGAATAAAATGGTTAAAATTACCGCCTCGATAGTTCTACTGTAAAAAACATTTACAAAGCTGGCCATTTCAGAGATTGTTTTCATTATTTTTCCTCAAGGAAACAGCTAAATATTCTTGTTAGATGGGATCATGTTTTAAATCTGAAATCATCTCAAGGCATCAGAGATTTAAAACTCAACTGCATTTAGAGTTTTTATCTGCAATCCAAAATTACATGAGATGTTTCCAAAGTGTCAGCGCAGACTAAACTTTTCATAAGTGTGTTCATCTTACGGCCGTTTGTTTACAGTCATTTATGCCTTAATCAAATTTCTCAGGATTGCATCTTTCATGCACTGAAATAGTCGAGAGTCCCAATCTGGGAGGCCGTGATTAAGTTACACCCATAAATAACACTAGATTAGATCAGACCACACTACACGTCACTACAGACGCCACTGATTTTGCTGCTTTCAGAATCGTTATTGTATAATTCCAATCAGACTGTGAAGCAAACGGTGGTAACAGTGTAGGAAGTTTAAACAGGAACGCCATGAATGGAAACACTGTTGAAGTGGAGTCTTTGAGCTGTTTTTTGGGAACTCTGCGGCCAATATGAATGTCATGTGTGCATCAGAAACTCAAACGGATTCATTAGTGTGTGCTGGCTGTCATTTTAGACTCTAAAGTCCCTCTCTGGCTGCCGTCCTGCACTTGTATCCTGTTAACGTGAGTGCTGGATCATCTAGGACTAAGATCCTGAGATCAGATCTCACTGTGAGATTTTCATTGTGTGAGACGGCAAATGTGTGTGTGTGAGTGTTTTTGCTTGTATTGCCAAAAGTGTCCAAAATCTGACAAAATCTTCTACTGAGGACATTGTGGATTATCCATTTGATGCAAAAAAAAAATACTTATTTTGAGGTTCATGCACAAAAGGTTATAAATAATAAAATATAGAAATAAATAGTTATTATTATTTCATTATAATATTATTATTTCATTATAAATAATTATTGTAATATTATTATTTAATTATAATGTTATTATTTATTATTAAAATTATTATATTATAATGAATAATTATTATAATATTATTATTTCTTTAGAATATTATTATTTTATTATAAAAACTATTATAATTTTATTATTTCATTTTAATATTATTATTTTATTATAAATAATTATTATAATTTTATTATTTCATTATAATATTATTATTTTATTATAAATAATTATTATAATTTTATTATTTCATTATAATATTATTATTTTATTGTAAATAATTATTATAATTTTATTATTTCATTATAATATTATTATTTTATTGTAAATAATTATTATAATTTTATTATTTCATTATAATATTATTATTTTATTATAAATAATTATTATAATTTTATTATTTAATTATAATTTTATTATTTTATTGTAAATAATTTTTATAATTTTATTATTTAATTATAATATTATTATTTTATTGTGAATAATTATATATATATATATATTTTATTAATTTTATTTAGTTTAAATTTATTAATTTAATTAATTAAACTCATTAACCCATTAATTACACTCATAATTAATTTAATTTGTTTATTTTACCAATTTATTTAATTAAGTTCAGCTTAAATTTTAATGCGAGAACAAATTAGTAGAACATGACCATAAATTGAAGTTTACTCTAACTTCAGCAGCTCCGTGCAGGTGAACAAAAGTGCCAATCTGATTGGCAGAGAAGGTTTTGACGCGGTGCGTTAAAACAAAAAAAGAGAAAATGACGCTTTTACGCCTGCCGTTTTGCGTGTTGGTGTGCATGATCACATTGGCGCCCTTTATTTAGTCACGAGGCGTTAAACATCGACGGAAAATGCGAGCAAAAAGCGTCCCATATGCACGGGCCTTTACAAGCGGGTGTCAGAAGCTTAAAGTTGTGTAGCGCCATCTAACGTCAAGGAGTGATATTGCATACACTTCTGCTCGACGCCAGTGAAAATCGCTTGGGTTTGAATCCGGAAAAACATCTAGAAAAACGCTGACGATAAATTCAAAAGAAAAGCGTCCGTCCCAGTGTGTATAAATATAATACATATGCATAAGAAATATAATAAATATTTATACATATAAATGCATATAGATCATTTACTTTAATCATTACTATTGGAAGTATGAATTATGTTGTTGGAATTATGTGAAGAGACTTTCAACCAGCACAACACAAAATGTTTCTGAAGACAATCACCTACTGCACCTTCAAATAACAAAGTGCACAAGAATGTATGTGTGTATATGAAGAGATGCAAAAACCTCTAAATGCCGTCTGAAATATTCTCCTAAAATGAGAATTTTTCTCAGCTTCCTATGTTTATGTTCAGTTATTTCACTTGAAAGGCAATGAAAATTAATTAATTATTATTAAAAAAAAATATCCGCCACTATAAATGTAAAATTTACTGAGCCAACACACAAAAGTTGGAGAAAAATGCAAATTTTAGAAGAAAATATCAAATGGCTTTTAGAGGTTTTTGCATCTAAACTCTTCATATGTAATATTTCATTTTATTTATCATTGCATCTGGCAGATTTAAATGCACAAAGGGAACAGGGCATGTCTTGTCTCTGTTAGTGTGGCTAATATCATGCAGACAGCATATTTCATATTTGATTATGCTCTTAGCATGAAGTCTGTGCGTGCATGCAATTGTAGACATGCAGGTTAGTGCATGTGAGTCTGCATATTGCTAAATGTATACAAGACCATATCTACAATATATTATAAGCAATTATAGTCATATATCAGTAAACAGGATCAGCAGAATAGGTGGTCTAAAATGAATGACTGTGTGTGAATTTGCTCACATGTGTCTTGGGTTATGAGATTGTCAGTGCAAATATCTAAGTGTGTGTGTGTGTCTGGCATGGATACAAGCAGCTGTGCTTCTATGGGGAACACAAAGGAAACAAGACTGTCTCTATAAGTGTGTGTATTTGTGTGTGCGTGCGTGAGTGTATATCTTTCTGACCCGTCTAAGCATTTGTAAACTATAAATGTGGATTATAAAATACCTTAGGGAATAAAAAAGTATTAGATCCTTTGGGAATAGTGTTAAATGTTTGGTAAAATATTGTAAAAAGTTCACCCAAAAGTGAAAATTTACATTGTTACACTGTTAAACCCAAAAGAAGATATTTTGAAAAATGTTGGAAACTGTTATACATTTATATCCATAGTAGGAAAAACAAACGGCTACCAGTTTCCAACATTTTTCAAAGTATCTTCTTTTGTGTTTAACATGAGAAATAAACTCAAAAAGTTCTGGAATAGGTGGAGGAGGAGTAAATGATCACAGATCTTTCCAAAAATCACAAATTTTTGGGTCTGTAAGTGTATATAAATGAATAAACCGCAGACATCAGTATGTAAATTAGATGCGTCTTACCTTTCTGGTTGTGGTTTTCCGTCTCATCAGTTTTGGTGGATTTGTAATATGTGATTCCCCGGATGAGTCCTGGCTGGTTTGGTGACGTTTTGGTTTTACCAGGCTGCTCTGTTTGCTCTGGTTTACTGGGTTTGTTTGGTTTCGCGGTCTCTTTTTTCGGCTTGGTTGACTTTTCCTTCACTGGCTTTGGTGGAGGTTTCCCTTTTTCGGGATTCTTTGCTGGAAACTTTGACGCATCTTTGATATTTGTCCCCAATGTGTCCTGCAAACACAACAACACGTCCAAATTCGACAGATGTTAGAGATCTCATCCAAAAAACATTGTTAATGCTGAGTTTTCTCATAATACACAGAACAGCATCAAATGTAATATTCTGTCTCTTTAGCCTACTTTGCTCTGATTGGTCAGATGGTTCAGTCTGATGTGATTGGTCTTCAATTACAGCACGTATCAAAAATTAAATGGTCATTACTATTTATAATTTATTATATCATTTATATATTTATATTATGTATTGATTTATATAATAAAATAAATAAATAAATCATTATTATAATATTATTATTTAATTAGATTATTATTATTTTATTCTAATTATATTTATATATAGTATGTTATTTAATTTTGTTTAGTTTTTATTTAATTTAATTTAGTTTTTATTCAATTAATTAATTTAATTAATTTATTTGATTAATTTATTTGATTAGGTTTAACTTAACTTTTAATGAGAGAATGAATTAGTAGAACATGGCCATAATTTAATTAAATTAACGTGTTTTTTTCATGACCAGATTTAACTTAAATAAAGGAACGAGTTAATAATTTAAAATGATTAATTTACATTATTTTATAATAGACTACAACTACGGATATTAAAGGAGCACTCGACTTTTTATAGGCTCCTTTTAATACTCTCTAAGAGTTTAACAGGTTAGTTTCAGCATTTTTTAATCATTCAGCCAATCTCTGGATTTGGCGGGAGCACTTTTATAGCCCAGTTCCACTAAATGGTAGGTTATGGTAAAGTTCGGTTCGGTTCGGTACACTTTTATGGCCGTTTCCACTGTCAAAAGGTACCCAAAAGCAAACCGTACCGTACCACTTTTTGGGCACCCTTTGCAAAGGGTACCTAGCACGGCAAAAGGGTACCAAAAGGCGGAGCTAGACACTGAACGCTATTGGTTAACAGAGAAATGTCACTCGCGCATACACAAGTGGAGAATAAAAACAAAGAAACCGCCATCAGACATGTCCTGTTTTTGTTTTACGAGGCCGTTTAAAAGGCAAGCGGTTTCACTTTCACCAGGGAGCTCGCGATTGGTTGTGTGCGTGTCTATATTTGAAATAACGAACTTCTTGAACTGATGATAATAATGTGCACGTGATTATTGAAGTGCTTCTGATATCCGATCCTTTCATACACAGACAAACACGACAGTGAAGCGCGAAAAAACGAATAAGTAGCCGGAAAAAACAAAGGAGAAAACAATCTCTTCAGTAACCTAAACCATGATCAAACTGCCATGTTTAACTATTATCATCACCTTGTGGACTATTATGAACTCGGAATAACGACTTTCTAACAGAGGCTACATGTGCTGGTGTAGATTAAAGATACAGATGAGAGGTTTGCACTGACTGTGGGCTATGTTGCGTGTTGTTACCTAAATAAGCACTAAATGTGTGCTGTGTGTAGTTTTTCTGTAATTGGTAACATATCGGCGACTGTAAGGGGCTGTATGTGTTTATATATGTTGCATTTATTTATTTATTTTTATATAATTGCTGACGTTACAGTAGGCTATTTTGCACTGTCATTAATCTGCAGTTATAATCAAATCCTGTTCATAGAAAGGTTAGTAATAAACATTTATAAACAAATATGTATGTGTATAAAGCCTTTGTGAGAAGTGCTTCTCATACGATATGTGAACGACCCGTACAGCTTTACTTTGACATTTTCCTCGAGCAAGAATGACGTTGACTGAAACTTTCTGCCATACACTACGCCCAGCAAAAAATACACTTGGTACCCTTTAGGCAGTGGAAACGCAAGCCTGATAAAGGTGACCCATATCAACCCGTACTGTGCCGTACTGTACCAGTCAGTGGAAACGAGCCATTACCCTAGCTTAGCATAGATCATTGAATCGGATCAGACCGTTAGCATCTCGCTCAAAAATTTCGTAACGTTCTTATTTAAATCTTGACTCTTCCGTAGTTACTTTATGTGCTATCATTGGACCATGGCTGCAGCAGCAAACTTCCTTAATTATTACGCCAGAATGAGCGTATAGTTCCTTGACATATCAGCCTAGAAAATAGCAACTTTTCATTTCTCGTTGGCGTTAGTACACAATGTAACTACAGAAGGGTCAAGCTTTAAATCGGAAAATAATCAAAACTCTTTTTTTTTTTTGACATTTTTAAGAGAGATGCTAATGGTCTAATCCGATTTAATTATCTATGCTAAGCTAAGCTTATTAAAGTGCTCACAACAAATCTGGAGATCATCTGAAGGGTTTCATAAAAGGTCAAATTCAATAGGTTAACTCTACTGTACCTTTAAGGGTCAAAGTAAACTTTGTTCATGGGCAGCAAATAAACACCATAAGTATTATCAAAAGTGTACCAAAACTAGCATTACAGGGAACTTTCATATTGCCTACAGTTTCCAATGGTTGTTTTAAATGGAGAGTTCACCAAATCTAAATTCTATCATCAACCTATTTGAGTATCTTTCTTTTGTTCAGGAGTATTATGGATAAATAAAATACTATGGAAGTTAATGTGTGTTGTTTTCCAACATTCTTCAGAATATCTTCCTTTGTGTTCAAAAGAAGAAATGAATTCCCAAAAGTTTATAACCATTTAAGTGTGAGCAAATGATGAGGACATTTTCTTTTGGTGAACTATACTTTTTAATAAATGGTATGCAGTAAACACTATATAATGAACCACATGCAGTATTTCATTCATTGGGTCAATTATTTATCAGAGTATTTTAACCTGTGCTTTGCTTTTAGGGCCCGAGGGGGAGGAGTCTTTCTGCAGCAGCTGAAGGCCCAGATTGGACAGCTCTTTCTTTATGCTCATCATGATGTCAGAGTGGTTCTCATATTGCCGCAGCTGATTGGTCAGAGTCGCCACACTGTCTCGCACAAAGTCGTTCTCTCTGGAGAGGTTACTCTTTATCATCTGGAAGTGGTACACAACTTTAAATCACTCAACTATACATAAAACTGAAATGAACTCACACAATAACACTGGAAAGTTGAGAATTTGTAATGTTTTTGACAGAAGTGAAGAATTATTTATTTGATCAAAAACCAGTGAAATATTATTCCAATTTAAATCAAATGCAAATGATTATTTTATTTGTCACATACAGAGTCATACGCAGTATGATATGCAGTGAAATGCTTACACAACCACTTGTGACCTCAACAAATAACAATAATAATAATAATAATAATAATAATAATAATAATAATAATAATAATAATAATAATAACAATATATTTTGAGAAACAGAAGTTATGCAATAGAAAATAAAAGCTAAAATAAACAATTTAAAGACTTTCAATATAGAGTATGTGTTTGTAGAAAAAAAATACAAATTAAAAATCAACTGTTTACTATTTTAATATACTTTGAAATAAGATTTATACCTGTTATTTTCAGCATTACACGTCACATTTCTTAATAAATCATTGATTTGGTGCTCAATAAATATATTTTTATGAATAATAGTTGCAGAAGAAGTAATATAAATCTTTAATAACATTCTAAATGTATTTACTGCTATTTTTAAACCATGTTATGCATTAATGCTGAGAAAAGTTATTTATTTTTTTAAATAGTAACATGTTATACAGCATTACACGTCACATTCCTTTATAAATCATTAATTTGGTGCTCAAAAATATTTTAATAAGTATGAATTGCAGAAGAAATAATATATATTTTTTTATAACATTCTAAATGTATTTACTGCTATTTACAATCAATTTTACAGTAAAATATTATTGCAATTTAATTTAACTTTTTACTATTTGAATATATATTGAAATAAAATTTATACATGTTATTTTCAGCATTACACATGTCACATTCCTTCAAAAAGCATAGATTTGGTGCTTATTAAATATATATTTTTAAATATTAACTGCAGAAGAATGAATATAAATCTTTAATAATATTTTACATGTATTTACTGTTATTTTTTTAATCAATTTTACGGTGAAATATTATTGCAATTTAAATAAACATTTTTACTAAAATACCATTATACAGTTACTAACTCAACTGTTAACTATTTTAATATATTTAAAAGTATAATGTATACCTGTTATTTTCAGCATTACACGTCACATTCCTTCATAAATCATTGATTTGGTGCTTAATAGATCTTTTATTAATATTATTTGCAAAAAAATGTATATAGATCATTAATAACATTAACAACTTTAATCACATCTACTGTTATTTTTAAACAATTTTATGCATTAATGCTGAAAAAAGTTTTTTATTTTTTTTAAGTAGTAATAACATGTTATACAGCATTACACGTCACATTCCTTCATAAATCATTTATAACATTCTAAATGTATTTACTGCTATTTACAATCAATTTTACAGTAAAATATTATTGCAATTTAATTAAATTTTTTACAATTTTATTAAACTTTTTTTTTTTTTTTTTTTTTAATAATTATTTTTTAGGGGTTTTCACTTTTATTTGGACAGGACAGTAGAGAGAATTGACAGGAAAGTGTGGGGAGCAGAGAGAGGGGAAGGATCAGCATAGGACCTCGAGGTGGGAATCGAACACGGGTCGCCGCGAACACCGGAGTGCATGTGTCGGTGCACTTTTCCACTACGCCATTTTCAGCATTACACATGTCACATTCCTTTAGATATCATTAATGTGCTGCTCAATAAATAAATAAATATTTATATATTATAATATTTAATATAAACTGCAGAAGAATTATTATAAATCTTTTATAATATTTTAAATGCATTTACTGTCATTTTCAATCAATTTTACAGTGAAATAATATTGCAATTTAAATCAACGGTTTATTACTTTAAAAAAAAGTTTAAATAAAATATATACCTGTTTTTTTTCAGCATTACACACATCACATTCCTTCATAAATCATTGATTTGGTGCTCAATAGATATATTTTTATGAATATTAATTGCAGAAGAGTTCATATAAATTTTTTATGACATTCTTAATGTATTTACTGCAATTCTTTAACAATTTTATTCATCCATGCTGAAAAAATAATAATTAAATTTTTTAAAATAATAGCATGTTATACAATATATAATGAAAATGTTTAAAAATGACAAAATTGATGCATTTTCACTAGCGGTCTCAGTTTATATAACTGAGGTATTCCATAATGACATGCAGTAAATCTTTTGCGGTGCCAATTTCTGTCCCAACCTTACCAATAATGAGCAAAATTTAATTGGAAATAAAAACAGAGTACATAAGTGTGACCATTACATGACTGTGGTTTTCTCTGCTTGGACATTTCCTCCCTCAGTCCTGTTCTTTCTGTCACACATATGATTTTCCCATCCCTCAGGCCAAGACAGAGCAGTATAATGGGCAATAATTCAGCCAGAGATTGTGAGTAACCACAGAGTCCAGTAAAATCAAGCCACGGCTCATTAATGCCTGCATGTGTATGTTCACACGCACACACACTCACCTCCTCCAGGTTGTTCATTTGAGACACCACCTTGTTGATGTACGAGTGAACTTTCAGAAGGTCCATGCTGAAGAGAGTTCCTTCCAGAAGATCCACCATTGACTGCAGCTAAACACACACAGATGAATAAATAAATCAGGTGACTTTCAGACATGAGGGGGGATTTCATTATAGAGGTTCACAAAGCAGCATCAATCAAGTCAAATTACTACAGTATGGAGCCAGATCAGTCTCTTTGATACATTTACAATGTGTGATTCGGGGAGCACAGTGGCTCAGTGTTAGCACTGTCATCTCACAGCAAGAGGGTCGCTAGTTCAAGTCCCAGCTGGGCCATTTGGCATTTCTGTGTGGAGTTTGCATGTTCTCCCTGTGTACGCGTGGGTTTCTTCCGGGTGCTCTGGTTTCCCCCACAGTCCAAAAACATGTGGTATAGGTGAATTGAATAAACTAAATTGGCCGTAGTGTGTGTGAATGAGTGTGTATGGGTGTTTTCCAGTACTGGGTTGCAGCTGGAAGGGCATCCACTGAGTAAAACATATGCCGGAATAGTTGGCGGTTCATTTGAGGTGATAATGCTATAACCACTGAGCCCGTTTTATTTTCAAAATAGGGTGTACTCATATATACTGAGCACTGTATATATTTAAAGCATCTTTCCAGTTTCCACTTTTATTGTAGCCATTAGAAGTTACTCTATTTATATGGTATGACCTGTAGTGTGTGTATCAGGACAACTTTGATTAACTGTTTTGATCCACTTTAAATGTGGACTAAGGGTGCTTTTACACCTACACATGTGCCTAGTTAGCGCAGTTCGTTTGGCTTATGTGAAACCCACAATCGTGCTCAGATCAGTGCCAACTCAGTCGGTCTAAGATGAGATGGTTGAAATGAACTCTGCAGCGGATTGATTGTAGTGAGAAAGCAATACGATCTAACGAACTAGGCTATATCACAGCGTATTATGATTATGTAATAGCCAAATATACAGCTAGATGAAGAGAGAGGATTATGAGTAGGGCGGGATGTCATCATTCCTACCTGTAAATGTATGTTTCATGTCAAATACGAAAGTGAAAGCATGCTGAAATATTAATGAGAGATATTTATCTGCTATAAACATTGTAACAGTTTTAACCCCTGTTTCAGAACAAAGCAATCAATCTACAGGTGTGAAAGCACCCTAAGACAAGAACGGGTGTTTTGGATTTACGTCCACTTTAAATGTCGACTACTTTATAACAGCTGGTATACTATACATATTATAATTTAGCTGGTCAGTGGGGTTTTAAATTATCTAAAGCAAGTAAAATGACTTAAAATGAAGTAATTTTAGCATGCCAATGTGAAATTTAAACATAGTAGGTGTATTTACCTTACAACAAATATTGTGGCTAGTGAAAATGCAGAGTGGCTAGTAACTTTGGAAAACTGCCGAGCCCTGCAATTTACACTTAAAAATTATCCAGAGAATAAAAATCATATAAAAAAACAATCAATCAAGCCAGAAACATCTTAAAGTGGAACTTAAAATTTTAGCAAAAATACACACACAAATATTTTTGATGCTTGTTCAAACTATTCATTTAAAATGAGCTGAATAAACACAATTCTTGAGGTTTTTTTTAGACAACTTAATTGTTTAAAAGCATTTTTTACAGTGCACACGCCTCACAAATAGTCAAGTCTAAAAAAGTGAGTCTTCAGAGATGCTTTAAAAGATTCAGCGTGCCTAAAACTTGGATTAAGTTGGTCTTTTAATGGGAAAACTTGACTATTTTTATTTTTATTTTGTTGCATAAGTGTGAATTCCGCATCTGCTTGTTGTTGCGCTGAGTTCAGTCGTCTAACAGCTTGGCTGTGGTGGTGATTTACTGCGGCATCAGCAGATATGAAGAAACTGCAGCAGGGTAAAACAGAGCCACATGTTTGGAGCTAAACACCACAAGATCAGCAAATGTTTGAGGTGTAAATATTAAAACCATTGTGTCTGACTACTGACTAAAGGCTGCTGATGAATGATTTTTGGCCATAATGCAGAAACAAATTAAGTTAAAGTCAAAATTATTCACCTTCTTTCTTTTTCAAATATTTCTCGAATGATGTTTAACAGAGCAAAGAAATTTTCACAGTATGTCTGATAATATTTTTTCTTCTGGAGAAAGTCTTATTTGTTTTATTTCGGCTAGAATAAAAGCAGTTTATAATTTTTTTTAAAACAATTTTAAGGTCAAAATTATTAGACCCTTTAAGCCAGTGTTTCCCAACCCTGTTCCTGAAGGCACACCAACAGTACACGTTTTCAACCACTTCCTAATCTAACACACCTGAATCAACTCATCAGAGACTCCAAACACTGAAGTTAATGGGTCAGATAAAGGAGACATCCAAAATATGTACTGTTGGTGTGCCTCTGGGAACAGGGTTGGGAAACACTGCTTTAAGCTATATTTGGTTTCGATTGTCTACAGAACAAACCATCATTATTCATTAACTTGCCTAATTAACCTAGTTAAGCCTTTAAATGTCATTTTAAGCTGAATACTAGTATCTTGAAAAATATCTAGTCAAATATAATGTGCTGTAATCATGGCAAAGATAAAAGAATCAGTTATTAGAAATGAGTTATTAAAACTATTATGTTTAGAAATGTGTTGAAAAAAGATCTTATTGTTAAACAGAAATTGGGGGAAAAAGAGGGGGGCTAATAATTGAGGAGGGCTAATAATTCTGACTTCAACTGTCTGTGTGTTTAATGTAGAGATATGGACTGACGGATGGCCAAAGGAAAGGAAAAGGTGGAAAGAGTGAGGCAGACAGGAATGGTGAGGAGGAAATGGGACAGGTGCTGAAAAAACACACTTGTGAACATGTGCTCCGCATACAAGCCCAGAATCCTGCTGTCCAACATACTCTCTAGTAAGTCTGTGTGCTGGTAAATATAAGAGGAGCACTGCATTTTCTGTGTCTTTTTAAGTTTTGGATTGGCCACGTATCCTTGTTGCATGCAAACACAATAATAGATTGCAGTAGATTGTTGAAAAGCAAAGTTGTGTCTATTTTTAATGCAAATCAGTTAAAGTTAGAAAATGATCATCAATCATCCAGAATTTGATTAACCCTCTGGTACTGTTAGTTCATTCATTCATTCATTCATTCATTCATTCATTCATTCATTCATTCATTCAGCTTAGTCGCTTTATTCATCAGGGGTCGCCACAGCGGGATGAACAGCCAACTTATCTAGCATATGTTTTACACAGCTGATACCCTTCCAGCTGCAACCCATGACTGGGAAACATCCATACACACTAATACACTATGGCCAATTCAGCTTACCCAATTCACCTATAGCGCATGTCTTTGGACTGTGGGGGAAACTGGAGCACCTGGGGGAAACCCACGCCAACACGGGGAGAACATGCAAACTCCACACAAATATGCCAACTAACCCACCCGGGGCTTAAACCAGCAACCTTCTTGCTGTGAGGCCACCGTGTTGCCCATGGTCATATTTATTTATTTATTTATTTATTTATTTATTTATTTATTTATTTATTTATTTATTTTACTTCATGGAAATGCAGAAAACTACTATTTTTGGCAATTGATCTGCAATCACAAAAAATCAACATGATTTGAAAAGGTTAACTGGTCCTGATAAAAACTCACACTTTTTGTGCGGTTCATGATAAAAACAATTGCATTGGACACTAATGGGAAACAGATAATGAAAATACTACTTAGAAGATCATTTTTGAGATATCAATTTCAAATTTGGAATACAACTTATTTAGATGTATGGCTTTGATTTTCTCACAGTTTAGCTTCAGCTAGTCGCACACTGGGCGTACAACTACAACAGCTCATGGTATTACGAATGTTACACTGCAAAAAGATTTTGCACTACTTTATTTGTTGTCAAGGCAAATGTTTGCTAGCCTGAGTTACTAAACCAAACACCTTGTGTATTTTTTATCGGTATTGTTTTATAGTTATATACAGTTTAATTTGGAATTATTAGCTCCCCTGTATAATTTTTTCCCAATTTTTGTTTAACGGAGAGAAGATTTGTTCACATTTGTAAACATTATGCAACCCAGGCTCATTCTGAGAACGTAGTCCCGTGGACGTTGTAGCCGGGGGTACGTACGGCTGCATTTCATTTTTTTAAGCGGACGCTGCGGGGCGGTGTGACGCCGTTCCCTTCAGCGCTTGCCGGCCGGCCGCTCGCCTCCGTGTGGAGGGCTTTCCCGCTGCAACTAGTTTGTCCGGTTAGCTCTTCGTGTACTCTGGCAGACTCGAGGTGCAGAGAGGGGCTGACCACGACGATGACGACGACGACGACCGGGTTCGAATCCGGGGAAGAGCAGTTCCAGAAATCAGGTAAGAAAACAAAAACAAAATCCAAAAAATGAAGGGTGAGAATGTGGTCAAAATTCGAAAACATGGTAAAAATCAGACGAGGGCTTTTCTTTTTCTGGACGGCTTTTGTGAATCGTCGTTGGTTGGGTTTAGGGACGGAGGAGGGTGGGTCAGCCGATTGGCCGGTCGCAGGGTCAATCATTCTGTCATCCAGGCAGACAGGCGGAAGGTCGTTCGACAGCGGCCTTCAGCGTGTTTACGCGAGAACGGCACGTGAAAAAGCGTGCACAGCGGCCTAACGCGGATTTGCGAAAACAAAAACCTCCCGGGACGTATTTCGCGGTCTCCAGAAACGTCCCCGGGACTACGTTCTCAGAATTGGCCTGGGTTGACATTATAATAGTTTTAATTACTATTTTTTAATAACTTTCTAATAACTGTTTTTATCTTTGCCATGATGACAGAACATAATATTTTAAAAGATATTTTTCAAGACACTAGTATTCAGCATAAAGTGACATTTAAAGGCTTAACTAGGTTAATAAGGCAAGTTAGGGTAATTAGGCAAGTCATTGTATATTATGGTTTGTTCTGTGGACAGTAGAATAAAAAATATTGCTTAAGGGGGCTAATAATATTGACATTTAAATGATTACAAAAAATAAAAAAAACTGCTTTTATTCTAGCCGAAATAAAACAAATCAGACTTTCTCCAGAAGAAAAAAATATTATAGGAAATACTGTGAAAAATTCCTTGCTCTGTTAAACATTATTTGGTGAATATTTGAAAAAGCAAATAAAAAATTTACATGAGGGCGCATCATTCTGACTTTAATTGTATATGGCTCGCTCTGTAATAAAATATTTTGTTTGCATATTAAAGAATTGTCAAGCTTTTTACGTTATACCTTTTTACTAATACATTTTAAAGAAAATTTGGTTTGAAACAAGTGGAGGTAGAGGAAATGATGACAGGATTTTAACTACTGTAGCTAACTTTTTCTAGACTTTTCGATTTCTAGATCTATTTCTAAAACTTAATTCTAGAGAACATAAAAATATGATATATTTACTGCTAATGCAATTTACAAATTTGGTTTATTTCATTTATTTTAAGTTAATTAACAGTAGTTTTTTCATATTTAAAATCATTAATAATTTCCCTGTACTGGGCTGCAGCTGGAAGGGCATCCGCTGTGTAAAATATATGCCAGAATAGTTGGTGGTTCATTCTGCTGTGGCAACCCCTGATAAATAAGGAACTAAGATGAAGGAAAATGAATGAATGAATACATCTTTTTTCAGTGGTGCACAAAATAACTTACCTTCAGCAGCTCCGGTGCCTGTTTCTTCAGTTTCTCCCTCTTCCACTCATTCTCGCAGGGATTGAGTGAGGAAGGTGGAGCTGTGCAGGAGCATTTACAGTCGGCTCCGGAGCTCACCGTCTCCACCGTGTAAAAATCCTCCACGCGCACACTTCCAGTCCGCAAGCGGGCGCAGGCGTCCCGGGTTAGAGGCCGCATGATGCACTTACAGCGGCAGTCAGATCCCTCTGAGGTCATGCGGACCTGTTCCTCACCAAATATCTACACAAAACATGGATAGAATGTAGAGGTAAGTATTATGTCTTTAACATACCCACAGACTAGGACTGCACGATATTGGAAAAATCTGACATTGTGTTATTTTGTTGTTCTGCAATATATATTCATTTTAATTCAAGTCATGTTTATTTCTATAGCACTATTACAATGTAGATTGTGTCAAAGCAGCTTAACATAGAAGTTCTAGTAAATTAAAACTGTGTCAGTCCAGTTTTCAGAGTTGAAGTTAGTTGAGTTTTGAGTTTGAGTTAAATTTTTACTGCTGAATGTCAAAACAAATATTATGATATGAATACAATTTCAGCAGATTTCAGGCCTGAATAGCTCTATTTTAAGTGAAATCTTTCATTTAGATTGGAATAATTTTGTAATTGAGTGTATCAAACAAATTTCAAGCATAAATAAACTAATGGAGCAAAGATAAAAGTGTAATAAGCAGTGCTTTATGGTTTCCTGGAGACTCTAACAGTAGTCATAAATTCAATTCAATTCATCTTTATTTCTGTAGCGCTTTTACAATGTAGATCGTGTCAAAGCAGCTTTACATAGAAGATTATAAGGAACTGAAACAGTGTCAGTTCAGTTTTCAGAGTTTATTTCAGTTCAGTGTGGTTTAATATTCACTGCTGAGAGTCCAAATACTGAATAGCAAATCCATCGATACGCAGCTCCACAAGTCCCGAACCATGCAAGCCAGTGGCGACAGCGGCGAGGAAAAAACTTCACCAATTGGCAGAAGTGAAGGATAAAAAACCTCAAGAGAAACCAGTTTCAGTTGGGCACGACCATTTCTCCTATGTGGCCAAATGTCTTGTGCAGAGCTGCAGTCTAGGTGCCAGAGGCTGGAGAACGCTGGACGTCAGCGAAGACTTGTCTGTCCCTGGAGTCTCACAGGAATCAGACTCATGCTCTCCACTCCTCTATCACCACCACAGCAGCTGCTTAGGATACGGCCTGGTTCGGGATTGTGGAACCTTAGGATCATCTCTTCAAGGTCTTGGATCGCATCAGTGGCACTCCATAATCTGGGGGCCTCGGGATGAGTATCCCCAGGTGTAAATAGAGAATAAAAAGAAAATTGGGGTGATATGATCATATTTTGTATACCTGGTAAGAACTCTGGCAGCTGCAGTTTGTACTAGCTGAAGTTTGTTAATAGGGAATGCTGGCCAACCAGCGAACAGAGCAATACAGTAATCCAGCCTAGAAGTCATAAAAGCATGGACTAGGTTTTCTGCATCTGAGATGCATAGCATACTTCGTAGCTTAGCGATATTTCTCAGATATAATGAGGTACAGTAATTAAATAATCAAATGTAATGTAAAATAACACTGTACAGTCTTCAACTCTCAGCAGTGAATATTTAACCACACTGAACTGAACTTAACTGAACTTAAACTCTGAAAAATGAACTGACTCATTCAATTTACTATAATCTTCTATGTGAAGCTGCTTTGACACAATCTACATTGTAAAAGCACTATAGAAATAAAAATTAATTGAATTAATTGCTGATAAACTACAATATATTGTTCAGCCCTACCACAGACCTCATGACCTGCTTCAATATAGGTTCAATACAGTGACATCATGCAATATCAGCATGTCCTTATTTGAATAAAATATCAGACAATCTGGCAACAACAAAAGATTATTGATCAGTGGTTTAAGTCAAGCTGTCTTTTTGACATCAGATATGAATGTTTGAGGTCAAGAGGTCATCAGTGACACACAACAGGATTCATCCATGGTGACCTTTAACCTTACCTCCTGCCCAACTCCACGTGTCCATCGTTACTCAATTACTAAAATGCCATTAGTGTCAAGTCATATGGCCGATGTTCTTTTCAAAAACTAAGGCTTTTTTCCTGCCTCTTAGCTTATATCCAATAGTCAATATTAAAGGTGACCTTCGACCACAAAACCAGCAATAATTGTTCATTTTTTATAAATTGATATATAAAATAACAGCTGAATAAATAAGCTTTCCATTGATGTGTGTGGTACACTCAATAAATTACTTTTGTTCAAACTACTTATATAAAATGAGTTGCAACAACACAAAGTTTTTTGAGGGGACAACTTAACAATTTTAAGTAGATTGAACATAAAACAATTAACTTAATCAATTTTTGTTGGGACGACATACAGGAATTGTGTGAAGCCCAACATTTTTTACAGATTATGTTAGGATAGGACAATATTTGGCTGAGATACCCTGTAAAAATGCAGGGTTCCACACAATTCATTCATGTTGTCCTAAGACAAATCGATTAAGTTAACTTAAAACTTTTAACAAATTTATGTGAATTGAACATAAAAAATTAAGTTGTCCCAATGAAATCTCAAGAATTGTGTTGTTTCAGCTCATTTTAATTAAACAGTTTGAACAAGTAAAAATATATATTTTTTGAGTGCATAGCTATTTGAAAATCTGGATTTTGAGGGTTCAACACCAAAATACTGGTAGAAAACCACCTTTAAATGTGTCAAAATTAAGTTCTTACACTGTAAAAAACGTTGACTCAACTTTAAATCATAAGGCAACATGCTGCAGAGGTTTTTTGAGTTGACTTAACTTGAATCAAGTTAACTAAAGTACTCGGGATAAAAGTTGAGTCGACTCAAAAAAGCTGCGCAGCAAGTTGCCTTACAATTTTATGTTGATTCAGCTTTTTATTTTTTTACACTCTAGCGATGCATATTACCAGGGATTGACATTAACTTTTTTGATCACCAGCCACGGTGGCTAGTAGTTTTCCATCGTTACTATTCACTCGCCATTTTCTCTAGCCACAATTTTGTTGTTGGGAAAATATATTTTATATGCATAAATTTGACTTTGGCATGCTAAAATTACTTGATTTAAATTATGTATTATCTCCACATGCCTCCTTAACTTTTTATTAATTTCACATCATTTTAGGGCTCAACACTAAGGATTTACCATTTTTTCTCTGGCCACACTAATCTAAATATTTCCTTGCCACAAATTAAAAAAAAAATGTGTCAAAACAAGCTAAATATAGCTGTATTTGGGCACTTTTTATTCAACAAAAATATTCTTAAAAAACAATTGACATTTTAAAAAAATATTCCCATTTATCTAAAACTGTACACAGTAGTTCGTCCAGACTAAGGGTCCAAGATCATCAGGTAACTATAGATAAATGAAGAGTTAATCTCCTATTAAAACGTTATTGTAAAGGATGAAAATTAAACCACATTAACAAAAATAACTGCAAGCAAAAGAAAGCAGGTGAAAAACATTATGTGTGCGATAGTGAAAGGATGATCATGATGATCACTATTAACATCCACACCAGTGGATTTATTAACTCACAGCAGTTTAATTGCATTTATTAAATTATGATGGATTCTGATTGGTTGTTAAAGTGTTTATCATTCATTCATTCATTCATTCATTTTCCTTCGGCCTGGTCCCTTTATTCATCAGGGGTTGCCACAGGGCAATCAACCGCCATCTTATCCAGCATATGTTTTACACAGCGGATGCCCTTCCAGCTGCAACCCAGGACTGGGAAACACCCATACACACTCACATTCACGCACATACACTACGAACAATTTAGTTGATTGAATTCACCTAAAGCGCACGTCTTTGGACTGTGGGGGAAACCGGAGCACCCGGAGGAAACCCACGTTAACACAGGGAGAACATGCAACTTTCACACAGAAACGCCAACTGACACAGCCGAGGCTCAAACCAGCGACCTTCTTACTGTGAGGCGACACTACTTACCACTGGGTGTCACCCATTCCTTAAAGTAAATCTAAGAATATAGTTCCTCAGTGTCATTATTATTATTGTGCTGTTGTAGCAGTGTAACAATGTATTGTTATTAGCATTAGCAAAAATACTGCATTAGCATTCACACCAGCAGACAATTATTAAGAAAGCTTTTGTAAACAGATTACATTCTGAATGCTATCAGCATTTTTTTTTAATTCATGAGCAGGTTTTAAAACATTTTCAAAGGGATTCCAGTTATGATTAAAACTTTTTAAGAACTATTTGTTAATATTAGCTTTTAAATCAGTGACATGAGCCATCAAACACACCATCTGTAGAGTTGTGTTAACATTCATCTGTCTTCTTGCCCGTTCTTGTCAAAGGACTAAGTGGAAAGCTAACAGATGGTTTTAGCTGAGTGACCTTCGACCTCAAACTAGCATCATACAGCATGTGTCCTTATTCACTTCAGATTTGATACTAGAATAAATGCATTTAGTCCGATTCCTACAGGGATACAGTATGTGTGTGAGAAAGCAAGAAACGTCTCTGATTACTTCTATCCCCTTCAGCGATACTCAGACCTTCTCGAAAAACAAATGGAAACACACATATCAACACGCCCTGCCAACTTTGGTAATTTAAAGCGTTAGAAAGATCTTTTTGCTTGATCTGCAGGTCTGATGTGTGTGTGTGAAGGGAATGTGGGTGACTGGTGTGTGATTTATGAACCAACAAGCTGTTTGAACAGGTTTTTCTATTCTATTGCCCCACAATTCTATGCGTGTTTGTATCTAATTGAGAATCAGGTCGTTCACATACAGTTGAATTATTCTCCCTCCTGTGAATTTTTTGTTCTTTTTCAAATATTCGCCAAATGATGTTTAACAGAGCAAGGAAATTTTCACAGTATTTCTGATAATATTTTTTCTTCTGGGGAAAGTCCTATTTGTTTTATTTTGGCTAGAATAAAACTGTTGGGTTTTTTTTGTTTGTTTTTTTGTAACCATTTTTAGGTCAGTATTATTAGCCCCCTTATGCAATATATGTTTTTTCGATTGTCTACAGGAAAAACTATTGTTATACAATGAATTTCCAAATTACCCTAATTTGCCTAATTAACCTAGTCAAGCCTTTAAAAAGGTTCTTATGGGTGCTGGAATTCCTTGAAAATACTTGAATTTTGATGGCCTTCGGTCACAGGATATTTATTTACTGTCTGTTCCTAAAGTGCACCTTTTGCATGGAATAAGCTACAAACAAAGTTGCAGTTTAAAGAATTGATTTCACTAAATGCTTTTAAAAAGAGTATAAATGATTTCGATATTGAAACACAGGCTTCTAGATGTTTTGAATAGTTTGTTTGTCAATGTGTGATTCATGTTAACTGTCAATTGTTTTTTGTTAGTTAGACCCATGTGACATGTGTGCTGCCTAATCTTGGCCAGGACGCTCTTGTAAAAGAGATTTTTAATCTCAGTGTGTCTTTCCTGGTAAAATAAGGGTTATAATAATAATAATAATTATGATCTAGTGTTTTTAATGTTTGAAAAGTACTTAGATTTTAGATAAAGTGCTTGCATAGTGCTTAAACAGGAAACAAGTGCTTAAATATGGTTAAAAAATGGTTAATTATTTATTTAACCATTTAAAATAAAATAAATATGTTGCTTTTGCATAATCTAGCTTTCATTTTTACATCTAAGATGTTAGTAAATAACATTTAAGAGAGTATGATGTTGGCTTGAGTCAAACATGCCATCAAACTGGTTCCTTGGAACCCTTTACTATACTAGACTATAATAAATAGCGTCTGATATATTGTAGTATAAAGTTTATATATCTAAATATGTAATTTGCCACACACTAAAAAATGCTGGGATTCACACAATTCCTTCATGTTGTCCCAACACAAATTGATTAAGTTCATGTACAGTGCATCCGGAAAGTATTCATAGCACTTCACTTTTTCAACATTTTTTTTATTCCTTATTCCTTTATGCCTTATTCCAATATGGATTAAATTCATTTATTTCCTCAAAATTCAACACACAATACCCCATGATGACAATGTGGAAAAAGATTTTTTGAAATTGTTGCAAATTCACATCACATGTACAGAAGTATTCACAGCCTTTGCTCAATACTTTGTTGATGCACCTTTGGCAGCAATTACAGCCTCAAGTCTTTTTGAATAGGATGCCACAAGCTTGGCACACCTGTCTTTGGGAATTTTTGCCCATTCCTCTTTGCAGTACCTCTCAAGCTCTATCAGGTTGAATGGGAAGTGACGGTGTACAGCCATTTTCACCAGAGATGTTCAATAGGATTTGGGTCTGGGCTCTGGCTGGGCCATTCAAGGACATTCACCGAGTTGTTGTGAAGCCACTCCATTGATATTTTGGCGGTGTGCTTTGGGTCATTGTCCTGCTGGAAGATGAACCATCGCCCCAGTCTGAGGTTAAGAGCACTATGAAGCAGGTTTTCATTCAGGATGTCTCTGAACATTGCTGCATTCATCTTTCCCTCTATCATGACTAGTCTTCCAGTTCCTGCTGCTGAAAAACATCCCTACAGCATGATGCTGCCACCACCAACTTTCAGAGCAGCAGAAATTTTTCTGTAACCTTCCCCAGCCTTTTGCCTCAAGACAATCCTCTCTCTGAGGTCTACAGACAATTCCTTTGTCTTCATGCTTGGTTTGTGCTTTGACATGCACTGTTAACCCTGGGTCTTTATATAGACAGGTGTATGCATTTTCAAATCATGTCCAATGAACTGAATTGACCACAGGTGAACTCCAATTACGCTGCTGAAACATCTAAAGAATGATCAGTGGAAACAGAATGTACCTGAGCTCAATTTAGAGCTTCACAGCAAAGGCTATGAATAATTCTGTACATGTGATTTTTCAGGGTTTTTATTTTTATTAAATTTGCAACAATTTAAAAAAATCTTTTTTCACATTATGGGGTATTGTGTGTAGAATGTTGAGGAAATAAATTAATTGAATCTATTTTGGAATAAGGCTGTAACATAAAAAAATGTGGAAAAAGTCAAGCGCTATGAAAACTTTCCGGATGCACTGTATTTTTTTTATTTTTTACAAATTTAAGTGGATTGAACATGAAACAATAAAGTTGTCCCAAAAACTACTTTAAACTCATTTTAAATCATTTTGAACAAACAACAAAAGTGATTTTTGAGTGCACTTATAAAGTGCTGGCAAAGTTTGAAAAAGCATTGGGAAATTGGTTGAAAAGTGCTTAATTTTGTCTTGAAAGAAGATGCAAGAACCCTGATTTAAATTGCACTTCAAGCTGAATACTAGTATCTTGAATCTTGAATATTATGTACTGTCATCATGCAAAAAAAAATAATAATTAGTTACTAAAAGTATTATGTTTAGAAATGTGTTCAAAATAATCTCATTATATACAATAAAATATACAAGGTGGGCTAACAATTCAGAAGGGCTTCAGCTGACTTCAACTGTACATGCTGATTTATTTAGATTATAAGCAGTTTGCCAATGTCGTGTCATCACGGATGAACAGTCACCCTTTCCCAGATATGAATTGGCATGTTTAAGATAGCAACCAAAGTCTCCAAACAAACAGAGGGCAAGTGTCAGCTGTGTTGTGCTAAAATAAGCAAATCCACTCTGATTTCCAGAGCAGGGATGAATTTCTTCCACTGAGATTCTGGCAGGGTAACAAATCCAGACGAATTAATAGCTAAACTGAGTTAAACAGACACAGCTACTGTAGCAATATTGTATATTGGGACTACATAAACATGCTTACAGCATAACTGGAGTATGATAAAATCTAAGCACTGTATTTTACCCCTGTGTTCTGTTCAAAATTACTACCCTTTTGTTATGTTGGTGGCTGGTTTTGCCCCATTGACTACCATTATAACCACATTTTTTGATTGCAAAGCCATGACACCAAATAATCATGCGTTTTTAATTGTTGATGGTTTTTCCTCTTGGGTACAGTAATATTTTACCACTTGCAGGAATAACCACCAACAGTCAAGAATGCATGATTATATGGTGTCATGGCTTTGCAATCAAAAAATGTCATTATAATGGAAGTCAATGGGGCAAAACAGTCATAAACATCATGAAAGCGTAGTAAATGTGTACTGAGTTGCGTGTACTGTTTGAATTTTAACAAATTTTCAACGCATTTTCCTAAAATATGTCTCAAAATTACATTTGTCACCAAAAATAATTCCATTTGCTGAAACACAGACAAAGTTGTGGCCAATTTTAGCCTCCAAATCTCCCCAGAGTGGATGAAAACATCCTCAACAAGGGTTAAAGTCTCATGTGGTCATATGATAACTTTGCCTATGTTAACTTCTGGAATTAAGATGCTTTTTGGTTTATTTAAATCCCAGTTATGTGGGTTTACATCTGTTGTTTTAATCTGTTGTCCACTTTTTTGATCACTTTGAGGAGAAAGTCTTTAAACAAGTTTGTATAATGATTTTTTTTAATCTCATATTGTGAAATAAGCTAATGCAGTTTACATATTAACATGTAATGAGGCAAAGCGACTTTAGTTACTGCGCTGATAACCACAAAAGTATGCAGAACACAGTGCTTTTGTCTTATAGTCAGGAAACATTGTGCATTCAAAGTTTTAGTTTTCTCCAAAAATCCACTTTTAGATGACGCAGATTCAATCCTATGACGGTCATTGTGAATTGCCATATTCTAAGAACTCAAAATATTTTTATTGGACTGAAAACCAGTTTATATTTTAAGCTTAAATTGGTGAACACACACACGCACAGCTGTCCTCTCTAACTTCTAAATAAATAAGTAAACTGTTAGCCAATCATGGCAGTGCGAGTCTAAAATCAGCCACGCCTATCAAGCAGTGTGGTCTGTTGAAGGTATTAAAGGGATAGTTCACCCCCAAAAATGACAATTTTGTCATCATTTACTCATCCTCCACTTGTTCCAAATCACACGTAAGAGTTTCTTTCTTCTGCTAAACTTAAAGGAAGACGTACTAAAAACGCTGGTGATTTTCACAGCATTTTTTATTCCTACGATGTCAATGTCAGTATCGTCTTTTTTGTTCGAGGAAAAAAAAAAAAGTTCAGTAAAGTTTAGAACTACTTCAGTGTGAGTAAATGATGGGGACATTTTATTTTTAGCTAAACTAGCTCTTTAAAGAGGACAGAAAGTAGGCTATTCTAAATTATGATTTATTTATTATGATGTAAAAATATTAATAACGTTATTAGTTGACATCAGAGAGCAGCACAAAATAAAAAGACAGGCCATGATGCCTTGAAAATTATTCATTCCTGTGATGCAATACAGAATTTTCTGCATCATTGTGATCCTACAAAAATGCAAATTAAATTCTCCTAAAAATATTTCTTCTTTACAGAGTTCAAAAACAGTTGCGACATATATTTCAGCAGTGTTTCCCCTAACATTTTATTAAAGGAGTGACTAAACATGACAGAAAAAGTATGTTTTTTTTAATAAATGTAAAATTTTATAATTCAAATTTTAATAAACCTTAAAATGTATTATTTTTATTCTGTTTTGTAATATTTTAATTTTAAAGATATATAATTTTTTTAATTAATTAATTTAATTAAAATTTAATTTTTAAATGTTTTATATTTTTATATTATTTTATATTATATTATGTCTTAATTTTAATCATTACAATTTTAAGAATTAATTTTTCTATTTTAGGCTACTTGAAACATCAGACTTTTAATGGCCCATTTAATGGAACAAAAAACAGCTCAGTTTTACTTAGATGTACTTAGACTTAGATTTACTTAGATTAGACTGGAACAAATACAAGAAATTTTAGTATGTATATGTAATATGTAATAATATTATTAAGTATGTAATAATAGTATGTAAAACAGACTAGAATTCTTATGAATATAAAGTATTTTATACCCCCAAGGTGTACACCAAGGCGTTCAATGTAAGTCGAGAACCGCATTACAAAAGTCTTTACTGTGACTTTTAATCTAATTATTTTGCCTTTTTATTTAATGAAGTGTTTATTTAATTGAGTTTAATTGAATTTCTGACCCCAAACTCTTCTATATCTGTCCATGAAGGATTTTATTATTCCATCTCTCTGTGACTACAAAGAGTGATCAAACAATGATCAACGCTAACACAAGTGGCACAAATACTACACTAAACACTCAAACTGTGAATCACACAGCAGCTGACAGAACATCTGTGAGAAACTCTCAAATGTAACCTTCGGGATAAAAGTGGAGGCACATGAGTAATCCTCCTAATGGGTCAATCCTCTGTAATCCCACGAGAGAATCCTTTGCTGGCTTTTGTCCACTTTCAGATAATTAGCAATTAAGCTACGCATCAATCTTTGATGTCCAGGAACACAGAGACAACAGAAGTTTGTGCAAGACCATCAACATCCATCACTGTTTCACAAAGTCCTGCTCTTTTCGTTCCTGCCCCTCCTTTATCAACACTTGAGACATTTTTTTTAAATCATACTGTCCCACTTTAATCCAACATGAAACAATACAAGTAAATAATACAGGGTTTTTTAAGTTTACTATAGTAAGTGTATTATACCAGCCTGATCTCACGAGAAAACGTAAGTATTTTAAAGAGCCCATATTATGGGTTTTTGAAAATGCCCTTCCATGTAGTGTGTAACACAGCTCTAAGTGAAGTGAAATATCCAGCTAAGGCTTAAATCTGTAAGTGTACAGTGTTTAAAACTATTGATTCATCTATAAAAGAGTCGACTCATAGTGCTTCAAACGAGTCGCCTTGATAACGAGTCATTAAGGTGTTTCGCGATGACGCAGCCACGAAACACAAGCCTCGCCAGTAGTTACGCGCGCAAACCAGGGAGATTTGAAACCTGCGGCCCCGCCCACTAACACAGAAAAAACACTAGACACACACACACAGACGCCGCCGGTCCAATGAAGTCACGCTGTGCTCAGATGGATAATATTGACAGTCTCTACCCAAAGATGAGTTGTTAACCTGGTACAGTACACGCGGTTACTCTTTATATTCTCTTATCACATGTAAGCCACGTTAAAAACGCGACGCGTGCCGCTTTGTTTACGGATTTAACGTTAAAGGCTTTTGTGAGCTCGCGTTCCACTGCCGTTTGTCGTTGCTATGGCGATCGATCGTAAGCTAGGAGACAGGAGACTCGTGTCACGTTCCCTAGTTCTTCTGAGGAGCGTTGTGTGTGTGTGAGAGAGAGAGAGAGAGACTCGCGTCGCTTTCCCTAGTTTTTCTGAGGAGCGTTTTGTGTGTGTGTGTGTGTGAGAGAGAGAGAGAGAGAGAGAGAGAGAGAGAGAGAGAGAGAGAGACTCGCGTCGCTTTCCCTAGTTCTTCTGAGGAGCGTTGTGTGTGTGTGAGAGAGAGAGAGAGAGAGAGACTCGCGTCGATCTCCCCAGTTCTTCTGAGGAGGGTTGTGTGTGTGTGTGAAAAAAGCCTTACACTATGAAGCGCGTGTGCACTGTGACTACTTTTATATAGTTGATTACCAGCTGGGCATTTCACTCTGTCTCGTGCTGAAGCCTGTCACTGTCGACCAATCGCAGCAGGCTGTCATCGGTCCAATCAGCGCAGATTAGCTTCGCGCTGAGGAGGGGGTTGGGAACAAATGAATCGCTGAACGATTCATATGGGAGTCGTTGGGATAATTAGGTAAAAATAAATGCAGATTATAGGACCATCAAAGTGTTTTATGACCTTGCATGCATATTAGACTGTTGTTGGAGACCCTTACAACCTAAATATGACCCTATTTCATGTATAATATGGGCTCTTTAAGTTTTGTAAGTTTAGTGGCTAATTCGTACAAATTCGTACGAGTTCAGTCATACGAAATTGTACGATTTTAAAAGGAGGCGTGGCACCTAACCCCACCCCTAAACCCAACTGTCTTTGGGGAATGAGCAAATCGTACGAAAATGTACGAATTAGATTGTACGTATTCATACAAATTAGCCACTAAATCAAAAAGTTACGAATTGTCGTGCGATTGTGTTGATTATACTGTATATATTTTTGTATTTATGACTCTTTGTTAATGAACAAGAGATAGAGATAAACTGATAAATACTGTAGTTTACTTTATTTTTTACTACAGTAAACAGTGGTTTATTGTAGTGTAAAATATTCTATAGTTGTAAAAGTTTTGGGTCATTTGTTTATATTACTATAGTTGTTGTTACCATACGTAGCAGGCACACAACATCATTGTCACATGTTGCAGTGCCCTCTTTTGGACACTTGAGGGCACTAGCTTGTTTTGTAGTTTAACTTCATTTCCTACAATCCTTTGCACTTCTGATTGTATTTTGTTTCAGCTGTTTCTTGTTTGTTAATTTAGCCCTGTCTTCATAAACCCTTTTGTCTTGTGTTTTAGTTGCCGTAGGATTTTGTTAGCCCCTCATGCCTGGTATGTTTGTTTGGTTATCTAGTTTTGTATTTGCTTATTCTTGGATTCTTGTTTGTTTGTTTTTTGTTAACATTCCTACCCTGTTTTTGTAGTTGCCTATTTTTGGATTTTTTTTTTGTTAGTTCTTTTGTCTGGTCTCAGTTCTAGACTTTTGTATCTTGTTTGTAGTTCCTGTGCAAGATTAGGAACCCTTTTGTTTTTGTCAAAATAAATTGCTTCACTTGGATTTTTGTGTTTTGTGATTCTCCACCACGTGACAATCATAAGACGTTAATATTAGGTTAAATTTAGTTCATGATGTCAGGTGACCAAAATTCAATGTCTAGCTAGCGTCTAAGGACAACGTTATTTTGATGTTCAATAACCACGTCAAATTACGTTGATATTTAGTAGTTTTTAGGTTGTGTTGGAAAGTAACCAAAATCCAACATCTGATAGATGACATAGGGATAACGTCCACACAACGTCAAGGTGTAACATGATTAGACGTTGATATTTGATTGATTTTAGGTTGATTTTAGGTTGGATGTTGAACATTGACATCGTACATCAACCCAATTTTCATTTCCAAACAAAATCCAACGTCCCCACGACATTGGGGTTATTTTCACTTTTGAAAACTATGGAAATTGCATATGCTGATGTAATATATGTATTTTACAAATGGCCTGTAGGATATTTTGAGTTTTGATTTTGTTGTGCTCATTTTGATCAATTGATCTTTGGACAAAAACCTGCTTTAATTCCAAATCTGACTTGTGGAATTTTATTAGCAAGTTATGAGTGCAAATGGCCATTCACATTTTTCAGCCATCATTCTCTCCTGTAGTATTTTTTTTAATGCTCAGCTCAGGTAACAATTTAGTGCAATGAAAGAAACAGACAAAAAAAGAAAGCAAGAGTGAGGATTGGGGCCCGGTCCTGGTCTCCAGTGAGCCGTGACCTGTGATAAGTGCGGCTCCTGATGCGTCGTGACGTCTCCGTGTCGTTTTCTCATGTGTGGTTTTATTCTCGGCAAATCAACCGTTTTAGCTGAAGTGACTTTAGCCGTGCTTACATCAGCCTTTCATGTGTCCGCCACAGCTGGAAGGCTACCAATGAAGCAGTAAACACTTCTCCATCCATGCCGTTTGCGGTGAAGAAAGTGCGAAAATCTCACCCTTAAAATGAATATGGAATTTGAAATGGAGATTGTAGTGAAACGATACTGGAAATCTGCATGATGGATTGGAAAGCTGCTGTCTTTCTGCTTGCTGGATTTAGTTTTTTTTAGTCCTTGCACATTTCTCTTTATTGTACTGTTATGATTTAGGATGCTCAGGTCTGCCCGTGCGAACTTCTATCCTGAGTTCAGTTGCAGCTCTAATCAAACACGCCTGCAGCTCAATGCTCTCTGCTTTACCTAAAAACAATCTTTGAGGAAAACCTTTATATTATTAAAAAAAAAAAGGTTATTTTCTGGCATTGATGCTTCCATGAAGAACCTGTTGCAGTAATTAAACTTCACAAAACGTTCTAGTGTATGTATTAATGCCTCTCCATTTTTTAGCAGCACTAGTTACAGAATTATTTCCCATATTCCTTTTTTCTAATAGAAAATGTTTAAAAAGTCTTTAAAACACTGCAAGCCATAAATTATGAAATCAGCTACAATGAGAATCACAACATTGTATGAACTTAATAAAGGGAGGAGCTACAATTCCATGAGGGACTGTGAATGACACAATCAAACTAAAAACAACTGTGAAGTATCAAACTATTCTTCATGGTTGTTTGCTGTGTTTAATATATCATCTGCAGCGTAAAACATATACTAAAGTAGTTGGTGGTTCATTCCACTGTGGCGACCCCTAATAAATCAGCGTCGAGTGATCGGCGTGACCCACAGCGCGTACCTTGCGCGTAGTCATGCATTTATACTTCTGCATGCTGTTTGTGTTGTTCTGCAATAACAATAGTTGGCAGTAGGTTTTTATGTTCACCTGTGTTGAGTTTCTTCATGGCTGTTTTGTTTTTTCTGAACGCTACCTTAATGTACAAGTAGCTAAAACTCGCTTATTCTGAGGCGGGTAAACACTATATATATGTATGTATGTATGTATGTATATATATGTATGTATGTATGTATGTATGTATGTATGTATGTATGTATGTGTATATATATATATATATATATATATATATATATATATATATATATATATATATATATATATATATATATATATATATATATATATATATATATATATATATATTCAGTTTAATCCCAGGGTGGGAGGTGAGAGGTGGGAGGGGCTAAAGTTTTTTTTATTTATGTGCTTTGCTTGCTGTAGCTGCATGAACTTTGTACAGCTTCATGGGTAATGTAATTTATTACTAATTCCTCTGTTAAACAAGATTTTTAAAAATGGGTTTATTTTGAGTTCTTAACATTATTTATGAAAAATCAAATAATACTATTCCAAGACAAATCTCTGTTTTAAAGTGCACTTAAATTTTATCTCAGAGAAAATCCTTTCAAAGCAAACCATTATGCTACAGATCCAACCCAGCCTCATTCTAAAATGTACTCCTATATACATTTCTGGAGAGCGACAAATATGTCCCAGGAGCTGCGTTTTTTTTTGCAGTTTTTGTTTTCGCGAATTCACCAGAGGGTGCTGTGTACGCTTTTTCAGATCTCAAATTTCTCTCGCAAGTGCCTTTTCCGCCTGCTGTTCTTGCGTAAATCAACCAGAGGCCGCTGTCGACTGATTGTTTGACTGATTGAATGACTGACTGAATGTCTGACTGACTGACCGACCGACCGATCACCCCCACCCTCCTCCTTCCCTAAACCCAACCAATAGTATTTTCAAAAGCACAGATTGACCCGCCCACCCCCTTCCCTACACCCAACTGACAATTTTAAACAGCAATCCAGAAAAAGAAAAGCCCTCTGCTGATTTTTTACCACGTTTTCAGAATTTACCATATCCTTACCCTGTTATTTATTTATTTTTTCTTTTGGATTCTGTTTTTGTCTTATGCACTTTCTGGAACCGTTCTTCACCAGACTTGAACTCCATCATCATGGTCAACTCCTCTCTGCGCCTCAAGTCCACCGACGTACATGGCGAGCTAATGGACAAACTGGCAACAGCGGGAAAGCCGCCCACACAGAGGTAAGCGGTCAGCTGGTAAGCATGAAAAGGAACAGCGTCAAATTGACCTGTAGCGTTCGTCCTAAAAATTAAATTAAGCCATAAGTACTTCTGGCTACATAATTCCCAGTCTCCAGAAATGTATATAGGACTACATTTTTAGAATGAGCCTATGTTTAACAGATCAGATAGTCAGTCAGTCAGTCTCAGTCAGATACAAAATCTACAAATACTATTAATTCTGCTCTGTAGATAGATAACACCATAAAGTTGGCACTAAAATGGAGTACAAATGAAAAATGATCAGAGACAAGGAAGCAAATTAAATCTTTAGATTTTGACAGTGGGTAGCACGTTCACCTCACAGCAGGAGGGTCGCTGGTTTGAGTCTCTAGCTGGGTCAGTTGGCATTTCTGTGTGGAGTTTGCATGTGTTCGCGTGGGTTTCCTCCGGGTGCTCCGGTTTCCCCCACAGTCCAAAGACATTCGCTATAGGTGAATTGGGTAGGCTAAAATTGACCGTAGTGCATGAGTGTGTATGGGTGTTTTCCAGTGATGGATTGTGGCTGGAAGGGCATCTGCTGCGTAAAACATATGCTGAATAAGTTGGCGGTTCATTCCGCTGTTGTGACCCCAAATTAATAAAGGGACTAAGCTGAAAAGAAAATTAATGAATGATTTTGACTTAATTTTCCAATTCAAACGAAACTAAAATTTTATTTATGATAACAGAACACTGTAAAAAATGATTCTTTACATTTACTACATTTCATTAAAGCAAGTGGTTGCAAACTATTTAGTAAGGTTCAACTTCATTCAGCCCATATAATGTTTGCAACCACTTGCCTTCCTTATTTTTTCTTCATTCACAATTCATATACAGTTAAAGTCAGAATTATTAGCCCCCCTGAATTATTAGCCCCTGTTTATTTTTCCCCCAATTTCTGTTTAACGGAGAGAAGATTTTTTCAACACATTTCTAAACATAATATTTGTAATAACTCATTTCTAATAACTGATTTATTTTATCTTTGTCATGATGACAGTAAATCATATTTGACTAGATATTTTTCAAGACAGCTTAAAGTGACATTTAAAGGCTTAACTTGGTTAATAGGTTAACTAGGCAGGTTAGGGTAATTAGGCAAATTATTGTATAATGATGGTTTGCAATTTTTTATTAAAAAAAAAAATATATAGCTTAAAGGGTCTAATAATTTTTTTCCTTCAAATGGTGTTTTAAAAATGTTAAACTGCTTTTATTCTAGCTTAAATAAAACAAATAAGACTTTCTCCAGAAGAAAAAATATTATCAGACACACTGCGATAATTTCCTTGCTCTGTTTAACATCATTTGGGAAATATTTACAAAAGAAGAAAAAAGTAAAAGGGGGGTTAATAATTCTGACTTCAACTGTATGTTGTGCACTTAATTTTAATATAAGACTGTGTTAATGTATGAATAACAAAATAAAATCGGCGCCGTCGGACAAAGTCGCCATCTTCTGTGCAGGTGCATTAAAACAGAGCACCTGTGATTTTAGACAGTAGTATTGTCATATTTTTCCAGTCATAAACCCGAGAGCTTTGAACTCGTGCCAGCGGTGCGTTGTGCGCAGTGTGTGTGCCCCGCTGAAGAGCTTAATCCCCGCTCTTTCAAAGAAACCACCCGTGCTAATAATCATTTCAACGGAGAAAAAACAGCATGCACTGAACGGAGGTGCACATGATGAGATCTGTTATCTACAGTGCGCACGCTGAAAACAAGCCATTGCATAGACTAAACTTCCAACAGACAATGTTTAGTCTAACTCATTCTGTGGGACAATTTATAATAAAACTTATATTTTTAAATAATCTAAATATATTAACTCACAAAAATAGATAATATTCGCATGCATTATTACATACAGGCTATTAGTAAAGTATGCATGAAATAAATAACTGATTTAGAATAAATGGGTGATATTACAGTAAGCGAATAAACATTTTTACAAGCTTATTTTAGTAAATGCACAAGAATGCAAGGCTCGTTTTCAAACTTGAACTTTTTCTTACCTTGCTCTGAGATGAAACATGACTGGACATCATGAGCAAACACGCCACGAGCTCCACAATCCTCCACATCTCGTCGGTGTGTGACTGTGAAGCTCCTCTGTGTGAGTCTGTGTGAGATGCGCGTTTACGCGACTGTAAAGACTACAGGCTCACCATCATCATCATCATCATCATCATCATCATGACCTCTCTCTCTCTCTCTCTCTCTCTCTCTCTCCCTCTCGCTCTCTCTCTCATATCAATACCTCCACCTACTGGAAAACACGGGCACAAAATATGAATGTGATTTTAACAACTTGTTGGACGTCAATGCCAGTTTATGCCTATTATTACATTATATTAATACCTTAATTCTTTCATTCATTTTCTAATCAGCTTAGTCCCTTTATTAATTTAGGGTCACCACAACGGAATGAATCGCCAACTATTCCAGCATGTTTTACGCAGCGGATGCCCTTCCAGCTGCAACCCATCACTGGGAAACACCCATACACACTCATTCACACACATACACTACGGATAATTTAGCTTACCCAATTCACCTGCGCATATCTTTGAACTTGTAAGGGGAAACCCACGCCAACATAGGGAGAACATGCCAACTCCATACAGAAATGTCAACTGACCCAGCAGGGACTCGAACCAGCGACCATCTTGCTGTGAGGCGACAGCGCTACCCACTGCCCCCCAAGCTGCACTATATTATATTATATTATATTATATTATATTATATTATATTATATTATATTATATTATATTATATTATATTATATTATATTATATTATATCTAGCTTTACATATTTTTATGTAGCTCAATATATTGCTGTAGCCTACTTTTTCCAATGTTTTACTTCATTCATTCATTCATTCATTCATTTTCTTGTCGCCTTAGTCCCTTTATTATTCTGGGATCGCCACAGCGGAATGAACCGCAACCCATCTCTGGGAAACATCCACACACACTGATTCACACTCATACACTACGGACAATTTAGCCTACCCAATTCACCTGTACTGCATGTCTTTGGACTGTGAGGGAAACCAGAGCACCCGGAGGAAACCCACTCAAACGCTTGGAGAACATGCAAACTCCACACAGAAACGCCAACTGACCCAGCCGAGGCTCGAACCAGCGACCTTCTTGCTGTGAGGTGACAGCACTACCTACTGCGCCACTGCATCGCCGTTTTACTTAATTTTGCATTAATTTAATTTTTTTTCCTATTGCTCAACAGCAATTTTCATGTATCGTATTCTGATATTAGGTGCATTTTTTTCCTTGTGAGGCCAAAGATTAATTTCCCCATGCATAGAAAAATTATTATTCTAATCTAATCCATAATCTAAACTAATCTAACCGTTGTTATATCTGTGCATGGGTTAATAGCTGTGTCAGTTGTATCAGTTTTCACACTTGCAGTACTTATATTTGTATACAGAACAAAAGCTCTGTAGTTTTGTTTGTCTTTTTTTTTTTTTAAAACCGGGCTAATTTCAGAGCAAACATTAAATGTAGATGAAAAAGTTCACTTTCTTTTATTTGTTTATTTTTTATTATGCAAGGAAGAACATCTACAAAGGCAAAGGAGTTTCTATGAAAAATTACATTTATTGATGTAAAATGTAGGCAGAAAAGCTGTAAATTAATAATAGATTTACAATGAGAAGGGTCTAGGTTCAGTTAGTAACCAAAGAATAATGTTTTGGGGATGTACACATTTGTATTTTTAATATTTAAGTGTTTTAAATTAAAATTCAACACAAATACACTCCTAAAATAATATGGTTTAATGTTTCTTCATATTGAGTTCAAAATGAGCATTTGGGAGAAATAGTGTTATTAAATGTAACTAATTTGATATTTATTTTATTTTTTTTTCTCTGAATAAGCCAAGACTGTTCCCATATAGGCGACGCAGTGGCGCTGTTGGTAGTGCTGTTGCCTCACAGCAAGGAGGTCGCTGGTTCGAGCCTGGGCTGGGTCAGTTGGCGTTTCTGTGTGGATGTTCTTTGCATGTTTGCAAGTTCTTCCTGCGTTTCTCTGGGTACTCCTGTTTACCCCACAGTCCAAAGACATGCGGTGCAGGTGAATTGGTTAGGCTAAATTGTCCGTAGAGTATGTGTGTGAATGCAAGAGTGTATGGATGTTTCCCAGAGATGGGTTGCAGCTGGAAGGGCATCCGCTGCGTAAAAAAAATGTGCTGGATAAGTTGGTGGTTCATTCTGCTGTGGCGACCCTGGATTAATAAAGAGACTAAGCCGAAAATAAAATAAATGAATGAATAAATGTTCCCATATAGTATAGAATATGTCACCAAATATTTTATTTCAAAAACTTATACAAACAAGTAAAGAAATTTATAGTGAATATCTTTGTTTGACATAGAATTGAAAAGATTTTGGTCGATAAATAAGTTTGTGTTGTCAAAAATAAAAGAATCTAAAAACCTTTAGCGCCAGATTTAACTAAAGGTATCACAAAATTGGGGATTGCGTCAAAAAAAAGCCATATTCATTAGGGGTAAATTAAAAAAAACTGTATTTTCTTTTTTTATGCAAACAGAGACGCTCGGTTTGACGACACACGTTCTACAAAACGTAATTGATGCAGGCGTGTTGTACTAACTCTAAATGGTTTTTTATTTTAAATTATATTTTTACAAAAATTGTAGGTTTCCTTTTGTTTTAAAATGTAATTATCTAACTAATAAATTGCCAATTGCACTGTCAAAATTTCACCAGCAGGTTCTTCGTTCCTAGAAATCGTGTCATTCTCACAATTTTTCACCACATAAATGCATTTTATGAAACAACTCTGATATTAGAATTTGAAATAAATCTATTTTTCTATCCACATGGTTTAACAGAAATATAACTGGGATTCTCTCAGTTTTTGAAAAGTCTGGCAGCAACTTGTCTTATGAACAATTTATGTCTAATTATAATTTTCCATTACCTTTTAAAAAATGTAATGCTGTGCCTAATTAAACTTATAAAATCTCATTTAATTTTTTTATGAAAATGTTATTAAAGAACCAGAGCTGAACTTAAATGGAATTAGTCTATTTGACAGAAATGTAATAATAAATATATTCGACACATTTTTCAAAATAAAAAGTATAATATTCCTAAGGGCAAATTTTACTGGCCATCCTTCATTGACATAATAGACTGTAAAAAAGCCTGGCTATTACCTCATATGTACTGCATTCCCAATAAACGAAAAGAGGTTCATTTTTAAATTCTTCATAAAATATATCCAGCGAAAAGTACTTTGGCAAAGAATATGGAGGTTGATAGTTCATGCTCATTTTGTAGAACTGAAGACGAAACCCTGATTCACATATTTTTCATATTTTTTCAAAGCTATTGGCTTACAGCTGAAGTCAGAATTATTTTCCCCCCTGTTAATTTCTTTCCCCAATTTCTGTTTAACGGAGAGAAGATTTTTTCAACACATTTCTAAACATAGTTTTAATAACTCATTTCTAATAATTGATTTATTTAACTTTGCCTTGATGACAGTAAATAATATTTGACTAGATATTTTTCAAGACACTTCTGTACAGCTTAAAGTGACATTTAAAGGCTGAACTAGGTTAATTAGGTTAACTAGGCACGTTAGAGTAATTAGGCAAGTTATTGTATAACGATGGTTTGTTCTGTAGACTATTGTAAAAATATATAGCTTGAATGGACTAATAATTTTGACTTTAAAATGTTTTTAAAAACTAAAAACTGCTTTTATTCTAGCCGAAATAAAACAAATAAGACTTTCTTCTGAAGAAAAAATATTATTAAACATACTGTGAAAATATTCTTGCTCTGTTAAACATCATTTGGGAAATATTTTTTTTTTTAAATTCCAAGGGAGGCTAAATGTATAGACTTCATCTGTATATCTCCATATACTGTAGGTATTACATTGCTTCTTCCAGCCCAAGATATTATTTGTTACTATAAAGGTAAAACTAATATATCAGAGAACTTCATTGTTAACTTTTTTATTTTGTATGGAAAATATTTTATTCACAAACAAAAAATCTCGAATTTGCAGCCTTTTTTTTTCACATTTTTAATTGAAATTTTATTAAATCTCTTAGATTGGTTAAAAACAAGAAAAGTGATAGATTCTTGGATTATTATGATAATTATTTTGGAAATATCATGGATACATTAGTCATTTCCTCTTGCTGAATGTGTGTTATTTATGTATTTCTGTTTAATTAATTTTTCTCTTTTGTTTCTCTCTCTCTTTTACTGTTTTGTATGTGTTTATAATATTTAACCTGATCTGTTAAGTTATTATCATGGTTACCATTATTGTCTTTTTTGTGTAAGATCGGATTATTGAATTTAATAATTTTTTTTTTAATGTAAAAAGAAAAAACGCCGGCGTGTTGTAATAAATGTCCACAAGACGGCAGCAGAGCACAATATATAAAACTGTTGAATGCCAACGAGTATGAGAAGCCAATGTTGGATTCACTGGTTTCAATGTTGTCATTCCAACGTTGCTGGGTAAAAGTATAGATAGTGATTTAAGACACCAATAACTACAAGAAAATTATTATAAATTATAAAAAACACCAATAAGAGTTAGAAATCACATAAAATATTCAATAAGCGCTGTCATAGCCTATATTTACCCAGCATTTGGCAGACGTTTTTATCAAATGCGACCTACATTGTATTTCCCTGGCAGTCCAACCCACATCCTTAGCATTGCTATCGAGCTACAGAAAGGTAGAAAGGTCCATCATTTATCTATCTATCTATCTATCTATCTATCTATCTATCTATCTATCTATCTATCTATCTATCTATCTGTCTGTCTGTCTGTCTGTCTGTCTGTCTGTCTGTCTGTCTGTCTGTCTGTCCATAAACCCAGTCACCCATCTATCTATCTATCTATCTATCTATCTATCTATCTATCTATCTATCTATCTATCTATCTATCTATCTATCTATCTATCTATCTATCTATCTATCTATCTATCTATCTATCTATCTATCTATCTATCTATCTATCTATCTATCCATCTGAAGAACTCCAAATCCCAGAAGGCCACACGGGGGCGTGTCGTCACGTGACCAGGGCAAGGTGTTTGCCGCTATCATGAGAGCTTGACACGGGAGCGCGGAGTGCAGAGGGCTCGCAGAGGTCAGAGCTCAGACAGCAAGCGGACCGAGGAGAGACACTCATCTACAGGGAGGATGGAGGTGGAGAACAGACCCAGCACATACGACTTCTCCAAACGCGACAAATTACTGAGCAGCCGTGAGTTTATAATCTACAGTTAGTTATTCACACGACAGTTATGATGTTTAATAATTTACACTTCTGAATTTGCACGCATGAGGTAATTCGTATGAAGTGCATAGGTTTTGTTTTGTTTTTTGTCTCTTGAATTAGTTTGTGTTTTTTCGTAAATATAAATAATATAGTGCATTTTACAATTAAGGTAAAGTTTGTTTACCATGGTATTTTGAATATTCAGACTGAAATCACATGTAAATATGATTTCAAAACAACATTAGCACTATTTATTTGACTGTGAACTATGTTGTGCTTTGATAAACATTGGCTGCTGATCTGATTTATCTATTTAGAGTTCTGAAATTATATTATTAGGGAAAAATCCGAATCTGTGAATATACAACCAACTTCATCTCAGTCATTTTCTAGCTAACTCAATGCAGTTTTGTGCGTAGCGTTAATGCAGTCTGTGTTTCTTTCCACTCGTACGGACTAAATGTGTGTGTACTGTGGTGAATGGATGTATAGAGCTGGAGTTTTGGGGACAGTGAGGTCTTTTAAAGCGCTGCTGAGGAATGTTTTTTATATGCACGTCCGCGAGGAATCGTAAAAGATGAACTTTTGAACTTGAGCGAATCACCCTCGAGCGCCACAAAAACACGTCAATGACAACAAACAGCCAGCTGTAGTATTTTTAATCAGGGTGTTTTTTCTGAGGAAATAATCAATGCAGCTAAAGGACAGATTATGTGTGAGAATACATTACGTTTTTAATAAATAATAGCATTTAAATAATAATATAAAAAGTAATTATAACAACTGAATTTTTCTGAATAAGGTTTAAGTGAAATTTAGAATTATTTTGTTTGAATATAATCTTTGCTCAAAATGTGCATTAGCAGTAATTATCGAAAGTCATGCTACTACCCATACCTGTCAACATTGGGGTGTAAAAATAATAGATATGCCCACAATAATCACCCCATCCCCCCCACCCTAAAAAATCCTCAAATGACTAAATATGTTCATTTAGAGCTGTTTCATTGTAAATAAACAGTTAAACGGTCAGTAATATGTTTTGTTATTATTATTATTTACAAAGGAAAAAATAAATGGGATACATTAGCAGCAAATAAATTAGTGAACAGTTTAGCTTAATAAAATAAATAGCAATTATAAAGAAATAGAATCAAGTTATCAAATCTTATTATTATTTTATTCACTGTAAAACTTACACATTCTGATTAAAGAGCAACGAATGAATCTCATTTATTTAGACTTCATTTGATTGCATTAAATAACAGAGGTGTCACTTTAAAAATGCACACGTCTAATGTTATAATAAAAGCATTCGATTACTTTGATAACTATTAGGACAAAATTAGTTGTGTTTGAAAAAAAACCCCACCAATATCGACATCTTTATATGTTATTATTATTATTTATGTGTATATGTCTGTTTAAACACGCACCCAAAACCTAGAAGTTCGCTCCGCTTCAAATCGCATGTACAGAATCCATTTTGGAAACAGCGTCTATTTATCACTATGGATCGCGTCAGCTGACAGTCACGCACCGCTACATGACTGTTTTGAGAATTGCATAGGAGGGGCGATGGTGCCTGTAATGGAAAGGAAGGAAATCCCGCTGTTTTTATATTAATTTCAAAGTGTTTTCATGCCTAAATAAAACAAAAGCACAGAACAGACTCACATTTAAGAGCAAGGGGCATCCCCTGGTGGTTCGGCGGTATGGGTTGCGAATAATATTGCCAACCTTCATAGAGAGATTGAAAATAGGGAAGAAATACAGGAAAATACCTTCAATACCATGGTACTGAGATGATTAATTTTTAAAAATAAAGGTTATAAAATAGCTCCATAACATCCATGAAACCTTTTCATCCTAGTACACAGCAAAATCGCCAGTGTTAAGTCAACTCTGAGAGAGTTAATTTTTAATACTTTACTGGTATATATATATATATATATATATATATATATATATATATATATATATATATATAAAAAATCCACACTGGACAGGGTTAAATTAAAATTTTCTAAATTGTTACAAATTTACCACTGGCTCAAGAGTTAACTATTTCTTGTTTTATAATTACTGATAAAACAAGATATAAACCTTCAGCTTAGTCCCTTTATTCATCAGAGGTCACTACAGCGGAATGAACCGCCAACTTATCTAGCAAAGGTTTTACACAGCGAATGCCCTTCCAGCTGCAACCCAGCACTGGGAAACACCCATATACTCTCGCACACATAGACTACGGCCAGTTTAGCTTATTCAATTAACGACTAAAGATTTGTTACCTCCACGATTCATTTGAACCACTCTGAGTCGACTCTTTTATAGATGAATCAATAGTTTTAAACTCTGCACACTTTCAGATTTAAGGCTTAGCTGTAAATTTCATTTCAATTAGAGCTGTGCTACACTGCATGGAAGCTCATTTTCAAAAACCCATAATAGCGGCTCTTTAAAAATTAAAAGATTAAGATAATATTAAATATAATTCAAAAAAATAATTTATACAAAGATGACCATGTTATTTTACATTGTGTTGTTCAATTTCTGTACTTGAATAGAGTTTGGCATCTCTGAAAATCAGAAAGCACTGTTTATTTGTTTATGTTTGCTTGTAATTTATGCAGTTTATGCGGATGCACTACATAGAAAAAGACTTGATCACTCCAGTCGTTCTAAATAAATGGAATCTTTCCAAACTGGTGAAATTATATTCATATCGCAATGAATATCGCAGCAAAGCAGAATATCACAATGTCAGATTTTTCCAAAATTGTGCAGCCCTAGTGCATACTAGTGTATTGTGTGTCATTTGGGACGCAATTTAAGTCTAGCTGATCAGTGTTGCCATAGCAGCGCTGGACTGGTCACTGCACATACCAGAATACAACTGTAATCAGCAGCCTTGACCTTTCACTTCTGAGTGACCCTTCTCCTCTTGCTGACCTTACACAGCGGAAAAAGACAGAGAGAGAAAGAGAGAGGAGATGCCAACATGTTTCTGTTTGCAGTGTTTTTTTTTTGTTTAGGTTGGATTTATATTTATAGATTACATTTTTATATAACTGTTGTTTTTGTTTAATTTTTATTTGATTAGTTTTTGTTTTTATTTTTGTTAAGTTTCTGTATATTTTGTATGCAGTTTTAGTTTTACTTATTTTAGAAGACCACATTAAGTAAAAAATGTAATTATTTGGCATCCCAATGAAATAAAATAAAATAAAACCTTTTTTTTTCTTTGCAAAAATTTAATTCGTATTTGTAACTTTTAAATAAATTATTTCAAGTAACAAACATTATTTTGATTTATGGTTTTATCCCTTTAGTGAACTAATAACATTGTGCACTTTAAATGTAAAAAGGAGTATTTACACTTAATTACCTTTGATATTTGATGACTAAACAGCTTTAGGCCCCGTTTACACTTTTAGTTTTAAAATGGCGTTTTAGAATGAAAACGATCTGCGTCCACACTGGTGTTTCACCTAGCGTTTCTGAAAAGATCTCGGTCCACACTACACCACTGAAAACACGCATTGTGTGACCACACACACACACTCTGGCTTGCACTGCAGCGTATGCGCACGTCTGAGCTCCAGGCATTCAGTGGGTGCTTTGAGCACATCTCCCCGAGTGAGAGCTGTGCATGTCAAACAGCTCATCAAGGATCTTCCGATGGATCTAATCTCACTATATTTGTTAAATGTGATATTTAATTCATCTTGTTGTCTATATTTAATGACATGTTCCACAACTTTAGTCTTTTGAATCTATTACTTGTTCTCAAGTAAAGTGTTTTGGCTAGCACAAAGATTAGTTAGGTTAATATATTAATTAATGTACGTACACTGATTCTGCACATTTGACTGATTGTTTGCCTTTATTTCCTATAATGGATAAACTTATTGTAAGTTATACTTTTATAATGGCCATTATTGATTATTAAAACTGATATTGAGCAAAAGACAGGGTATGTTTTGTATTTTCAATGAAAATGAAAGAAGGTAGTTGTGTTATATAGGCTCCGTTCTGTTATAAATATGCATAGAGTGAAGATGATGGTCATATTAATATGTAGCTACACGATGCCGAAACGTTTTAGTAAATTTGATATCAAAATGAAAATAGGCAGTTCCTTATATCATGTCTTCATTTTATTGTTAAAAAAAATGAAACAACATAGCTTGCAGTGTGATGCGAATGAGTTTATAAAGTACACTGTTCCCTGTGAAGATTTAGCCTACCCGATGTGTCCGCGGGAGTTTGTTTTCCATATCAAACTTGCAAAGTCTGAACTTACAAGGAGAGGATGCAAGACTGAACTGTGTGTAGGCTACTTAATATTGAGGAAAAAGCCCCAATCAGGTCAGCGAATGTCTGCAGCCCCGCCTCTGTTTTCAGATGTCTCCGTTTTCCCCATCCACACTAACATGGAGCAGCATGAATTTTAAAATGAAAATGAACTCTTCAGCATTTTCAAAAAGCTCCGTTTTCGGCACTCGAAAACTCCAGGGTAATGTGGACAGAAAGCGTAACTGTAGCAAAACTTATGCATTTTAAAACTAAAACGTATTAGTGTAAACGGGGTCTTAAATATTAAGCGAAAGAAACTAGCTAAATCTCAGTCACTGATTGCACAATTAAGTGAGTGAGTGTGAGTATGTGTGTGTGTGTTTGTGTGAGCGCTTAATTGAGATTTAGTCTCGGAGCTTTGTCACCCTTCCCCCACAAATAAACAATCAAACAAACACACGTTATAAACACTGCAGATAAACTTCCTGTCCACCCACCCACACACACACACAGAGGGCTCTAAAACCCCTCTCGCTGCTGGCCATTCCATGACCCCTTGTTTTGACCCTCCTGTTGCCATAGACACCAGGATGACTGACCATGTTGAACAGGTAGACTGGCTTGACCCCAGCTGTTTAGCCTTTACATCAATTTTACATTAATACATGCATTTACTGCACTTTAAACTAAATTAAAAATATTCAAAGGAAGATTTATTAAAAAATAACATTGCTATAAAAACTAGGACTAAATGCAAGAATTGTCATGTATTGCTCACTTTTAAAAATCTGTCATTTATTGCGTTTTAAAGAATATAAAGGAATATTTTTAAGACAATTGCTCTAAAAATGGTGCTATATATAAGTATTTTCATGTATAGCTCCCTTTTATATTGCTAATATGTGAACCGGTTGCAAAAGTCCACAGTCTATACCAGTGGTTGTCAAACTGTTGTACGCGGGCTTCTTTCTAGTGGTACGCGGAGAAATACTGACTGAACTAAAAAATTAAAAACAGTTTTTTAACCCTTTGACGCGAACGATTACACTCATGTGATCAGCACCGGCTGTTCCCTGAAGCGTACAATCACATTGGTGTGCGTAGAATGTTTACTTCATCGCATCATCAGATGCTAAAAATCAGAGCACATACACGCTAGAGCTGCACGATTTTGGCTAAAATGAGAATCACGATTTTTTGCTTAAAATAAAGATCACGATTTTCTCATGATTCTGTAGATGTAAAATAAAGCTTAATATGAGTCAGCTATTATTATTGTTATTTCTAAAACACATGGTAAAACAACATTAGGCCTATGTTTAAGTCTACTGTTAGTTAAATACTAAATTTTGTATAGACTTGAAATGGTGAACTTGAACAGACTTTAAATTTGTCCTGTTTGTTAATTCACAGTAAAGTGATGACATCAGAATATAACTACTCATAATTCTGAAGTTGAATTATTATGTTTGAGACATATACTTGTCATTTGTCATTGACAACATTATTAGACAATTTTTTTCACTGGTAAAATGAAACATTTGTCATTATCAGATTCCCTCTTGCATTATATTCAACATTATATAGGCTAGAGTAGATATACTGATCAAGTAAACATGGCTATGGAAGAAAAAACATATCAAGCTTTAAAACGCGATATGATCATTTTACCATAACTTTTCAATCCAGATGGATGGGGCAACCATTACTGCATCTAAAATGGTAAAAAGCCTTGGAGTAAGTTTATTTTAACTTCTCTGACCACATTTCTAGAACTGCTCGATCTTGCAGATTCGCACTCTATAACATCAGAAAGGTCCGACCCTTCATATCTGAACATGCAGCTCAACTCATTGTTTAAGCTCTTGTTCTCTCCAAACTGGATTATTGCAACTCTCTACTAGCCGGGCTTCCAGCTAATTCTATCAAACCTCTTCAGCTGCTTCAGAACGCAGCAGCACGAGTGGTCTTTGATGAACCCAAAAGAGTACATGTCACTCCGCTACTCACCCGTTTGCACCGGCTGCCAGTTGCTGCTCGCATCAAATTCAAAGCTCTGATGTTTGCTTACAAAGCGACCTCTGGCTTTACTCCTTCATATCTGCTCTCACTTCTGCAGATTTATGTGCCCTCCAGAAACTTGCGTTCTGTGAATGAACGTCGCCTCGTGGTTCCATCCCTAAGAGGGAAGAAATCACTTTCCCAAACTCTCGCATTCAATCTGCCCAGTTGGTGGAATGAACTCCCTAACTACATCAGAACAGCAGAGTCACTTGCTGTCTTCAAGAAACGACTAAAAACTCAACTGTTTAGTCTCCACTTTCCTTCCTAATCTGTAACTGCCTCTCTGGCTATACCACTAACTGTACTCTCTCTCTCAAAAAAAAGAGAAAAAAACATTACTAATGCTTTGCTTCTCAGACTTTACACACCTTAAACTTGTCTATTATAGTTGTGTAACTATACTATCACTGCTGCTCTTATAGTTGTGTAAATTGCTTCCTTGTCCTCATTTGTAAGTCGCTTTGGATAAAAGCGTCTGCTAAATGACTAGATGTAAATGTAAATGATGTGTGGCCGGTTTCACTTTCACTGCAGAGAGCACTCTTGGCTTTGGGAAAAAACACACACATGCAAATCATGCTTCCCGCGCGGCTCCCAAACGATCTCTCTGTGCAACAAACTGAACGTTATTTACAACTTTATTAACAACATTATTCACAGCCTAAGCAGGTTCACTAAAGTAAACATCAATGGCGGACACGCGCATCCTCTCGGTAGTAAACAAACTTTTCATTTCTTGTCATTTCGCGTCTGCGACTACATCAATATATTAAGACAGAAATGACATTTTTGGGTAAATTATACCTTAAAAATACAGTACGTGACACTTTTAACGTCATTCGGAGGTGTCCATGTTGCTCATTGCTGCGAAGACTTGTGCGTCCGCCTTTACGCTTCTCTCCTTACCTTGAATATATAATTGGCTGAATCGTAGAAAAGCTGAATTAAGATCACGTGTAGGGTAGAATCGAGGTTACAATCTTTTTTCGATTAATAGTGCAGCTCATAATACGCGCTAGAGAAACGCCTTTGCAGACTAGTGCTGTTGTGTTGGTGTTTCAGTTACTGCAAACTCAGGAATCTCCCCATACTGCATCACTGGTAAAATATTTATTACAAATGTGTTAAATGTGTGTTCGTAGTTGTGTAAAATAATGTGTGTTTTTGATAAGTTAATATGATGTTATTTGTTTTCTAAAGCAGCGTGGCAGATCTGGACATCCCTAAAAAATAATGAAAACTAAAATTCAAATGAAGTAAAGAATGATAAAACATTCAATTCAAAATGAACACAGAAAATGATCAATTAAAAATAAATTAACTATTATAAATACATTATTATAAAAACTATTAATTGAAACTATAATATTTACTCCATAAAAGTAATACAAATAAAATAAAAAGTAATATAAAAACATTTTTTTTTCTTTTTTCTTTAATTATTTGTAAACTTGAAATTACTCATTGAAAATAGTTAAATTATTAAGAGTAAATCCAACTTTTGATCCTTATTATTTTCCATGTACAGTGCAGGTCTTGATTATAGGCTTAAATGCCATTTGAGTGTAGATTTACACACACACACACACAGATTGTGATGAGCAGAGGTGATGGGGGTCGACTGGGATCTCGTGTCCTTGGATCTGAACGATGAAGCTCTGGAAAATGGAAAATAAATGGATATTCAGGTTACATTTCAGCACTACATCTGTACAGCTCCTCACGCTCACTCAGCCGAGGGGAACAGAAGGCATCTGGACAGGGGGAGGGGTGTGCGTGTTTGTGTGGATCTATACCTGCCTATACGCATGCCTGAGTGTGTGTTTGTCCTATACGCATATAATGTAGAATAGTACGCTCTTTATAAAGGTGCATGAAGAGACAAAATAAGGGTTTCATCATCGTAAAACAACTTTTTTTCTTGTTTGCTTCCCCGAAGATCCTTTTGGTGAAATGTTAATATGTTTTATTTCTTGAAAACTTTACCTTTAGTTAAAAATTAATGAAATCATTCAGTTTCCCAGCACTGGGATGCGGCTGGAAGGGCATCTGCTGCATGAAACATATACTGGAATAGTTGGCGGTTAATGGTGTAACGGATCAAAAATCTCCAGTTCAGATCACACTACGGTTTTTGAGTCACCGGATTATTTTTCGGACCAGCAACAAAGGAGACAAATGTTTATTGCTTTCCATTTGTACAAAAATGTTACTGCAAAAAACATTGGTTTTAACAAACAGAACTTAGAACATGTAATTTAAATTTAAAAAAAAATCAAGACAAAAACAGCTGAATAAAAAGGAAAATATTCAACACAAAAAATGATCTTTGCTACTGTTGCCAATAATGCTAAATCTAGAAATCTAACATTACAACAGATCATATTTATTTTTAATTAATTATTCAACAATTCACACGTAAAACTTTATGTTTCATTATAGGTTGATCATTTTTGAAAACCTATTCAGTGACTGAATTTTGATGGTTGTTTGTCGCTCCCTATTGGTTACGCAATGGGTAAGTTTGCGGTTCATTCAGTTGTGGCGACCCCAGGATAATAAAGAGACTAAGCTGAAAAGAAAATGAATAAATGAATGGGCTGCTGAATATTTGATTCTGATTGGCTGCTAAATATTTGATTCTGATTGGCTGCTAAATATTTGATTCTGATTGACTTGAATATTTGATTCTGATTGGCTGCTGATTATTTGATTCTGATTGGCTGCTAATTATTTGATTCTGATTGGCTGCTGACTATTTAATTCTGATTGGCTGGTGAATATTTGTAATGTAATGTATCCGTCTTTCGGATGAGACGTTAAACCGAGGTCCTGACTCTCTGTGGTCATTAAAAGTCTCATGACATTTCTCGTAAAGAGTAGGGGTGTAACCCCAATGTCCTGGCCAAATTCCCTCTCGGCCCTTACCCATCATGGCCTCCCAATCATCCCCATCCACTGAATTGGCTATATCACTGTCTCTCCACTCCACCAATAGCTGGTGTGTGGTGAGCGCACTGGCACCGTTGTCCTGTGGCTGCCATCGCATCATCCAAGTGGATGCTGCACACTGGTGGAGGTGTGGAGAGACCCCCTGCATGATTGTGAAGCACTTTGGGTGTATGGGCATACATCATAAATGCGCTATATAAGTACAAATCGCATTACATTACATTACACAATGTAATTGCTGCAACATTCATCAGCGTCAAGTTCCATTAAACAGTGATTTTAATCTTTACCATGAACATCAGTGTTTATATCTGAACTATAAACTGTTCTCCCAGTACTTCTGTGTTATTTAATTGTTTGTAACTAACTAAAAAAGTGTATAAACTGAATCTCCCTCGATCAAACGCAGATTTGAATGCAGCACTTCAAAAGATTAAATAAACATGCAAATCATTATCATTTATTATTCATGTTGCACAGGTTTGAATTAAGATATTTTAATGTTTAATCGTGCAGCTTTACACCGCAATGCAGACTAAATAAACAGTGACAGAAAACACCTTTAATTAATAACCTAAGAAAGCATTTAGGCTCCACCACAACGTTTTCACTCATCATTTATATTTTACAGGGAAGCCAAAATGCTTTCATACACGCGATTTGAGTGACGTGGGAGGCAATCTCTCTGCTAATGTTTTAAATATTAGATTAACCTACAATTACATTCATTCATTCATTCGTTTTCTTTTCAGCTTAGTCTCTTTATTAATCAGGGGTCGACACAGCGGAATGAACCGCCAACTTACTGTATCCAGCATATGTTTTACACAGCAGATGCCCTTCCAGCTGCAACCCATCACTGGGAAACATCCATACACTCTCTTTCACACACATACACAACGGACAATTTAGCCTACCCAATTCACCTACACCGCATGTCTTTGGACTTGTGGGGGAAACTGGAGCACCCGGAGGAAACGCATGCGAACACGGGGAGAACATACAAACTCCAAACAAATATATGGAGCTGTAATGCACTCGACACCTGCCTGGAACTACTTCAGCAGCATGTTTATCTGAAAATAACCACAGGCTTTCAAATATTCACCAGCCAATCAGAATCAAGCATTCAGCAGCCCTGTAGTATGAATATCTGAAAGCCCATTTCAGTGAACTGCTAAAGATGATTACAGGCAATATCAGCTGCAGTGCATTGAGCAGAGCTGGATATATGTGGTCCCGTTTAACATCAGCCGATATCTAAATACCGTCGCTTACTGGTCCAACGAGTGCAGTGAAGAAATGTGTGTGTGGTCCAGAAGCAGACGGCGAGCACTGGCTGATGTCAGATGATGCTGTAGGAGTGTGTGTGTCCAGATCCACCATATGCCATAAAGCGGCCCTGCGTGTGGCAGATCAAAACCCCACAGCTGTCAGAGACTATAGCGGATCACACTCATACACACACACGCACACACACACACACACACACACACACACACACACACACACACACACGCATGCACACACATACACGCACACATGTATACACAACCATGCACACTTATACACATCTTCAGACATACACACACACCCACACACACAAACACTATCATGTACAAACAACCATGCAGACTCATACACACTCTCAGACATGCATACACACACATGCACACACATACACACAACAGTGTAGACTAATACACACTCTCAGACATGCAAACACACTCGAACACTCAAACACACACTCACACACAAACATGCGCACACGTACACACAACAATGCAGACTCATAAACACTCTCAAACATGCACACACACACGTACGCACGCACGCACACACACAAACATACACACAAACATGGAGACTCATACACACCATCAAACCTTTACACACACTCTCACACACATACGCTTACACACACGCACACACACACACACACACACACACACACACACACACACACACACACACACACACACACACAATCATGCAGACTCATACACACCATCAAACATTCACACACACTTACATACACACACACAAACACGCAGACAGACTCATACACACTCTGATACACACACACACAAACATGCAGACTCATACACACCATCAAACATTCACACACACACACATACATACACACACACAAACATGCAGACAGACTCATACACACTCTGATATTCACACGCACACACACACACACACACACACACAAGCATGCAGACTCATACACACTATCAAACATTCTCACACACACACACACACACACACATACTGTATACACTCACAAGCACACAAATGAAACACACATACTCAGCACACATGCATACACACAATCATACACTCAAACCCATGCTCACACATTCACACACACACACAAACACACATGCATAATGCACACACATATATTCACAGTCATACACTCACTACCACATAAACACAACCACACACTTGCATACACTCATACACACTTACACTCACACGCACACACACACACACACACACACACACACACACACACACACACACACACACACACACAAGTACACTCATACACTTACTCAGCACACACACATAAACACAACAGCGCGTGCACACATAAACACGTACACACAGACACAACCCCCCACACACATAAACATACACCATCATACACTAACACCCTCGTACGCGCACACAAACACACATGTCGCTGGCTGACACACACTCGTACAAACAGCATGTACACACATACACACTCGCGCACACGTGCACTCACACATAATCATACACTTACTCGGCTCACACACAAACACACTCACACACAAACACAACCGCTCACATGCACAAAGACACAACACCCATACACATACAATCATGCACACTCTCATACACGCACACAAACACACAAGTGTCGCTTGCTAAGAGACACACACTCATACACTCTTACGGACACGTAACACATGCGCAAAAACACAACCTCACACACATGAACATTCTCACCTACACTCGTACACTTACTCAAGCACACGCACACACAAACACATGCATAGACATACACTCACACACTCAGCACACACTCACGCACGTGTCGCTTGCTGAGGGGTCGCAGGGGCCCTGTCCTGAGGGACAGTAGTGAGACGAGTGGACAGATGGATCTGAGTGATAGATAACAGAAGAAGACAGAGAAGAGCCTCCTCTGGATCTGATGATGAACTGATGAGTGTGTGTTCATCGTAGAAACATTTACCAGAAACATCATGATCAAATGCTTGCAAACATGTCTATTTAAAGGAATTTAAGGGGATATTTCACACAAAAATACGGTTTACTCACTGTTTACCAGGCCCGGATTAGGAATTCAGAGGCCCCTGGGCACAATGTCTTGCAGGCGCCCTACCTGGTCGCACCCCTATTGTTACATTAAAAAATAAGAATAACATAATATTTTTAAAATAAAACTAATCTATAATGTATTGCCCACATTTTTAAAGTAATTGATATACAGCACATATATTTCTAGTCTACAGAGATTTAACTCATTTTAAAAGCCCACTTTGAGAAAAAAAATACTAAAACAACTAGTGAAAATTAATGGATTTTAAAGGGCACATAGTTTACCTCTTTTTTATGATTTAATATTAATATTATGGTTCTTCTGAGTGTGCCAGTTTAGCTTCAGTTTAAAACACAATTCAGATTTTTTTATTATAATGTGTTAAAAAGTGTCATGTTGGGGGCGTGTCCACAGTTTGCTGATTTAGGGGTGTGTTGCTTCACATGTAGATTAGTTTCGGCTTCCCGCCCAACGTAACGAGGGGGCGGGGCCATGAGCTCACCCGCTCTGCGTTTGCAACACAGACGGGAAGACTGAGAGGAGCAGGAGAGGATCCGCATTCAGTCGTACATGTACGACTCGGACACAGACCGAGCAGAGAGTACAAAATCATTTGTGTCTTTGTACAGTTTTACAGCCAACTGTGTGCTAGTTTCAAGTGCCGAGCTTGTACACAGATACTAATAACCACGCACACTGAATTAACTTTGACTGAGGCACCGGATGCGCCGCTCGAAGCCGCGACACGGCACACCAGACACTCTCTGTAGCGCGGCAGAGACATGAAGTGTCCCGAAACGCCGCGCTACGCATTTTTGAATTCTAAACACCGGTCCGCGGCGCCCAGCCGTCGACTTGAGTGTACCCTGATAGAAACCGATGTTTAGAATTCTAAAACGCATGCTAGTTAAGATCACAGGGAGCTTCTGGCATCACGAGAAATGCAAACGGCTGAAGTATAAGGTAGACTTAATGAGAAGTACACATGTTTGCAGACCTACCTAAAGATACAACCAATAATTCTGATTAGAGCGATAATGTGGAGAATATTGCTCTTGTGTTGAGCCCAATGAGCCTTGCATCTAAAAATAGAGCAAGGGTGTTCCTTTAGTGATATCGCTTCGACTCACGCTGAAAATGGCGGACGTGAATCAACAAACTGAGGATATGATGATGCGCCTGTCAATCAATATTGGTGGGCGGGGGGACCGCACTTCTATGTAAAGTTGCGGTCGGTTTGAAAACCGCTCCAATTGGTCCACCGTTTTTTATGTTGTTAAATTGAAGAAAAAGCACTGGGTGTGTTTATATCACCCCAATATGCAGTCTATACACCATACATGCACATATGTCTGTCCAAACAGCTTGAAAAGTAGATTTTTTACTATAGGTGCCTTTTAATATACTTGCTCAAGTTCACTGAAGCAGTACAAAAAATATATATTTAAGGGTATTTTTAATGTATAACTTCTATAATACATATGATTTGGATATAACTCCTCTCCAATCCAGTTCTATGGGTCTTCTAAAATACACACACTTCGTCACCTTGGAATTATAAGGTTCTATCTGCATTGGGAATGATTTTGAGATATTGAGCTTCAAAGTTTTTGCATATTATAGCAAACAGTATTTGTGTAACATTTGTTTTTCAAATAAAAAGTCTTAAAATGTAAACCAACTTATAAAAAAAACATCAAATAATGTAAATAAGTTGTCAGTTAATATGTCTATAACTCTATTTTGACCAAAATGTCAGATAAAACCTTATAATTCTAAGGTGACGACTTATTAATGATTCCTTCTTGTCTTCCTCGTGATGAAGAGTAGGCAAAATCTGATATGTAGTGGGAGAAAAAAGAAGAATGAGTTCATCAGACGCTGGATTCGAACCGGGTTCATGTTTGATCGCGTCAACGCATGTTGCCATGCACTTTACAAGCTACGCCACTCACGCTGCTGTTTGGCGCGCTCTTTAGTTATGTCGTCTCTGTCAATCAAACAGTGATGAACGGGAATCATTTAACTAGCTTATTCCAACGAGGTGCGCTATTTGCATTTAACCTAATTAGACACTCCAAAATCTGCATTTTTTCCCCCCTCGCAGGGCGACCAAGTGCGCACGGGCCCCTGGGCCTGTGCCCATAATGCCCATTGGTTAATCCGGCCCTGCTATTTACTCACGCTCAAGTGTTTCCAAACGTTTATGAGTTTCGTTCTTCTGCTAAATATTCAATTCATCTTTATTTGTATAGCGCTTTTACAATGTAGATCGTGTCAAAGCAGCTTCGCATAGAAGATTATAGTAAATTGAAACAGTGTCAGTTCAGTTTTCAGAGTTTAAGTTCAGTTCAGTTTAGCTCAGTTCAGTGTGGTTTAATATTCACTACTAATGGCTCTTAACCACTGACTAGTACGGTATGGGTCAGTACAGGTCATCTTTATCAGGCTTGCGTTTCCACTGCTAAAAGGGTGTCAATGGTACTCTTTTGGTGGGCGTGGTGTACGACAGAAAGTTTCAGTCAACGTCATTCTCGCTCAAGAAAATTTCACAGTAAAGCTGTACGAGTCGTTCACACTTCTCACAAAACAGATGTTTTATACACATACATACTTCTGTAGAAATGTTTATTACTAACTTTTCTATAACCCTGATATAATTATGACTGCAGATCAATGAAAACGTCTGCAATTATATAAAATAAATAAATAAATGCAACATATATGAACACATACAGACCCTTACAGTGTCCGATATGTTACCAACTGCAAAAGAACTACACACAACGTACATTTAGTCCTTATTTAGGTTGAAAAACAACAGGAAGTATAGCCCACAGTCAGTTTAAACCTCTCATCTGTGTCTGTAAAGCAGCACGTGTAGCCTCTAGTTAGAGAATAATTTCGTCATTCTGAGTTCATAATAGTCCAAAAAGTTAAACATGGCAGTTCGTTCACGTTTGCTGAAAAATAATGTGTTCCTTTTTTCCCGCTTCTCCTTTGTTTTTTCATGCTTCACTCTCGAGTGTGTCAGTTTCTGAAAAGGATCGAGTTTCAAAAGCAAGTCAATAATCAAGCGCAGGTTATTATTATCAGCTCAAGAAGTTTGTTATTTCAAAAATAGACGCGCAGCAAGCGCAAACAAGAAAAGGAAACCACTCGCACTTCAGACTGGCTCGTAAAAAAACTACAGGGCACAGGGTAAAATCTGCTCTTATTCTTAGCTTTGTGGCTGTTCATCAAGACCTGCTTGCGGTGGGGAAAGTAATTGAAAAAAATTGACCTGGAAAAATTAGATTGATTATAGTTTCATAGTTTGAATAAAGCTAAACACCTGTAACCGTTAACTTCCATAGTATGGATTAACAAATACTTTTATTTCAATGGTTATAGGTAGGCCCGCACAGAATCTGTGCACGCAGATTTCCGCAGATTTTTAGCCCATCATTGAGTCTATTTATTTACTTGTGTAAATGCGTGTACATTTATTAAATTATTTAAAATATACAGTTCTTAAATTATTTTCAGTGATATTATAGACTAATATAAACATTTATATATGATTTATTTACAGTGCAGTTTGTAAATTAATAGTTTCTGTCTTTTAGTGGAAGTATTATATGAGAGACTTGCTTTGTTTACCAAGTAATTGGATCTAATTGGATTTGAATTGTAAACATTAAAGTTAAAAAGGTATCATTTTTAAATTTAATATTTTAAGTTTTTAGTTATGATACTCCTTAAATCATTCCACATAAATCCGCAGATTTTTTACAAAATTCTGCACAGAAATAGCCAAAACTGTCCGCAGATTCTGTCTGGCTCTAGTTTCCAGCTTTCTTTAAAATATATTCTTTTGTGTCCAACAGGGTGAGTATCTGATTACAGAATCTTAACTTCTGGGTGAACTATCCCTTTAATAGGGTTTGACAAATTTTTTCAGGCAACATGGGTATTGATAAAGTTATTTATTAATTATTATATATATTGTATTAAAAATAATAGAATTGTATTAAAAAATGCACATAAAGTATTTTCTGACCATGTAAATAAAACAAACATCCCTGGAGTCTGTACGTTTTACAGTGAAATGTAACTGAACTAGATTAGAGATAAGAGTTGATATAATTTGTTACTGGCTGAATCAATTTTATTTGTAAAATTTATTTGCAAATTTCTGAATGATTTATTTTTCAGTGTAGAGTTTGTATTAATAAAAATATCTTCTTTTTATAATTATAATATGAATAATAATATATCATCATCATGCATTTGTAAAACACCTGTAGGACACACTCTCCTTTCAGTATTGTCGGAGAGAGAAATAAATAAAACAAATAAAGATCAAGACTTGTTATAGCATTTATATAGACAATCTTAATGCTTCTTTTATCCTCACTTGTAAGTACTTTAGATAAAAGCATCTACAAAATGAGTACATGTAAAAGTTTTCGAGTAGTAATTCCACACAAACAACATCTTTCTAATAGTCTCTTTTTCTCTTCCCTTGTCCTCTTTAGGTTTTTATGAAGAAAACTCCCTGCAGGATGAAACCGGTAAGGAAAAACTCAATAATCTCCATCCTGCCCCCTGATGGCCAAATCAAGCATTCACTCCTGCGCTCTGTCTCAAATTCACATTATACTGAATATTGAATAATAATATTAGGCTGTTCTTTTTCTTGAGCCTTCTTAAAGGTTCATCTATATTTCTTTAGTGCTTTTACAATGTAGACTTTGTCAAAGCAGCTTAACATAGAAGTTCTAGTAAATAGAAACTGCTTCAGTATAGTTTGCAGAGGTGAAGTTTAGTTCAGTTTAGTTCAGTGTGGTTTAATTTTCACTGCTGAAAGTCCAAACACTGAAGAGCAAATCCATTTGCTCCACAAGTCCCAAACCAAGCAGGCCAGTGACGACAGTGGCGAGGAACAATCTTCACCAATGATGAAAGTGAAGGTAAAAAAAAACCTTAAGAAACCGATCATTCACTCACCCTTTACATGTTTCAAAGAGCTGTTTTCTTCTGTTGAATTCAAAAGAAGATATTTTAAAGAAAGCTGGAAACCTGTAACCATCGGCTTCCATAGTATTTGTTATTCCTACAATGGAAGTCAATGGTTACAGGTTTTCAGCTTTCCTCAGATCATCTTTTGTGTTCAACAGGTTTGGAAACACCTAAGGGAGAATAAATAGTGGCTACATTTTCAATCGTGGGTGAACTATACATTTAAAAGAGTTCTACTTCTGCAATCTTGAAGAAAACACCTGCAGTTCTTCACGTTGACCAGTAGAGCAGCTTTATTTCTCTCTGGTTCAGGACGTGTTCGCTGTAGAGGTCAGGATCAGTTCAGGAGCTCCTGGTTTTATGTTGTCCTTCTGTGATACATGCATACATGATGTTGTAAAAGCTGGACGAGTCAGGGTCGAACATTGTTAGAGAAAGCCCTTGATTTATGTGAGAGGCCAATTAAGCTGTAAAAGCAGCGGAAGAGCATTTCTCTCACACACACACACGCACACACACACACACACACACACACACACACACACACACTCACACACACTGCTGACTTCACCTTCACTCTCTGTGGCAGTGGAGTCAAAGTTAGGTCAGCAGTCAGGCACAATATGTAAATAGGCAGGATTTGCAGAGCTCTGATTGGCTGAAGGTATTTTGGTTATTTAGCTTGTTTTCAGTTTTACGGTTGTATTATAAGTATATGTAATAGTGTATTAATCCCATGTTCTATATCACAACTCTGCTATTATCATGTTTTTGTATGTGTTATGATTTTAAAAAAATAATATTATGGTGCATTGATATGATCAATGAATAGTATCATACTGGTCATAAAAGTACAATGTATAATACATTACATTTGTTTGATAGCATACTATGGTTTTCATAGTATCATGTTAAAATACTCACCCTGTTATTACTATAGTGTTTACATAACTGTATATCATGATACATAATCAAAAACATGGTATTACCTTGGTTTTTGTTGAAATGCATTGGTATTACCATGGTTTAATTATAAATTATGAGATACAGATTTTGAAATACTATGGTTTTTAACAGGGTTATTATTTGTACATAATAAATGGTTGGTATTCAGATATTATTGCATTGAAATAGTTTTTGATTATGTACCATGGTATGTGTTAAAACACCAAGAAAATACCTTCACTGGTGAATATGTATATTAGTCAGTCAGTATTCTACACTGAATAAATAAATCCTTAAAATATTACGGTAGAAAAACTGCTTTTTTTGTGTGTGGTTGCCAGTTTTTCACCGTTAAAAATACGGTACAAACCATAAAAGTAATTTCTCATTTTTATAGTAAACTACCAGATTTCATTAATTTATAAATGTAATATGCATGTATTTTGAATTACCAACATCTACACATCTTTTGTTACACAAATAGACACGTTAAACACAGGCATATGCATGTGGTGATGAGAAAGTTACATAATGAACCAATGCTCATCTCAAATAACTTTTCCCTCAAGCAGAAAAGTGTGTCAGTGTATAGAAGGTGTTCAGTGTCATTCACACAACTACTAAACACCAGTATGGTAACACGCATAAAATTAAAGTCATGAAATAAACATTGTTTATCAACATTAGACATTACTTATATCTCTAATGTACATAACTGATGGGGAAACAACTAAAAAGATCCATAATAATGTCAACAAAAAGCATAAAAAGTGATGTGCTGTGCAGGGAATTCTGGGAAGGTCAATTTACAGTTATTGGCCATATATATTGAGCAAACATACTGTTAACCAAGTTACGGGTTTTTACTGTAGCATTTTTACAGCTTTTTACCCTTGAAATCATGGCCATTTTTTACACTGTATAATACAATTTTAATTTTAAGTATTATAAATCAAACAAAAGGTGCTCAGGGGTAGCTTAAATAATGTGTCGGTGCTCTTTGGGTGAGGAATTCATCAGAATGAACAACAAAAATCAGTCCAAAGCACTCGAAAAATCTGAAAAAAATATTAAAAAGCCTTTATTCACATGGCTAATCCTTAAAAAAAACTGATTAAAAAAAAAAAGTGTTAGAAATGTGAATACAGGTTTTTAAATATTTTTTCCACATTTTTCGATTGCCTTTGACTGATTTTTGCTGTATTTTAATTATGTTGTGTGCATATAGTAAGCTTTCTGGTCAATATGCATTTTTATTTGAAGATTATCTATATATTATGAATATTAGTTATTCTGTGCCAAAAAAGAAAATTCTGGATGCACTTGACTATAAACTAATAATGAAAATGTATTGTAATAATTACTTCAAATTTGATTAATTTATATAAAATAATTCTGTAAGACTTTTTACATTTAAAGAGGTAGTTCGCCCCAAAATAAAAATTCTGTTAGAATTTATTCACCCTTGTTGAAACCTGCTTGAGTTTCTTTTTTCTGTTGAACACAAAAGAAGATTTTTGGAATAAATCTGGAAACCTGTAGACATTGACTTCCATAATATTTTTCCTTTTATGGAAGTCAATGGTTACAGGTTTTTAGCATTCTTCAAAATATCTTCTTTTGTGTTCAACAGAAAAAGGAAACTCATAAAGCTTTGAAACCATATGTGGGTGAGTAAATGATAATTTTTTAATGTGAACTATTAATCGTTTAATAACCTAAATCATACTTTTAAAAACACAAGCCATTCAAATAACCACATTTTATTAAGAGTAAACGAGTCAAAAGCTTCATTTTAACCAGTGTTGCCTTGACATCACAGTAGTACTATTGCAAAAACTTGTTCCTAAGTACACTACATAGAAATGTCCTGTCGGCACGTTTTTAGAGTGGACTTTGCTTTTCTAGTGAGCATATGTGGCTCATGCTCAGATAATTATACATGTACATGACTGAAATATCCACAGAGCAGAATATTGAGCCATTTTGAACGTTAATCGCGGCATGGACAAGCTAGTAAACTAGCAACAAACCCTCTTGTGTGCCGTAAGCCATTGAAATAAATGGGTTTTATTCAGTGCCCTTTTTTTCCATCTCATATTTTTGGACATTTTTTTTAATACGAAAATGGCATATTCAGTTTTTGGCCAAAAGAGAAAAATGACTGAAAATACGAGCAAAAAAAAAAAAAGTTATGGTGCAGTATACTGAATAAAACCCCATTAATTCTACATTGATCATTTTCGGCAGCCAAAAGTTTGTTGCAACTTTAACACATATATTATGTTTATATTATATAGTGCTCCGTGATATTGTTTTAAAGTGGTATCACAACAATAACAACAAGAAAATGAGTTTTTACATGATGTATGTGTCGTGAAAATAATTAAACATTCAGTTTTGACTGTAAATCAACTGTTGATTCAGATCAGATCAATAAGAGTGTTGATGTGAAGTTTGACTGTGTTCTACTCATTACTGAATATTAGCTTTAACTCCACTTTCTAAATGTTAAAACTAATATTCAGTAATCAGCACAATGCATCCAAACATCACAACATCAACATTGTTATTGATCTGATCTGAATCAACAATATTAACTTAAACTGAATAACAATATTGCATCTCTTACCGTACATTTTACGCCATCCTGTGCCAGTTCCTTGAAGAACCGAGAGGTTTATTTTGCCGTCATATCATCAGCTAATTAACCAGATGTTGTGTCATTGTTCCTACTGCAGTTTGCACTCATTGGTCAGTGAGTCGCTCGCATGTGAAACCCAACGACATCAATGAATGTATATTGCAGCCGTAAAAAACAGGGAAAGCACTGCTGGGTAGAAAGGGCTAGTGTTGACGCGCGTAGTATGTGGTAATCTCAGGGCACAGCCAACGGTCGATGGTTTATTATGCATCCAAACTCACCGACAGCGTTGAATGTTCCCAGAATGCACCAGTTTAGTATTTGCACACCCCAAACTTGTCAGAAATGCAGACTTTTGCTTTTAGATTTGCTTAAAATGTTCTTATAAAGGTCGATATGTTATTCTTTTACAGTGAAGAAACGTAGTTGTAATAAATAGTGCTTATAATCTTAGATCACTGAGAGATTGTGTGATTATACATTGCTGTTATAGCCTGTAATTATTATTAGATTCTCAGAGAAAGCCTATATTAATGTTTGCTTGCAATCATCTGCTATTGTTTGGTGGTCTTTCATGGCATTCATTCAAATTGAAAACGCAAAAGCGTACATAGCTGTGCAAGCTCTTTGATTTATGCTAGTCTGGCTTGAGAGTGAAAATAATATACTTTTACTTCATTTGATTTGCATTAAAAAATAACTAGTGATATATTATTATCATGTGAAAGAGCTTTATTATTCTTGAGAGGCTTCTTATACCAGTGTGTATAAAATATAGAGGTCTAATATGCTTTACTATGGTATTAATACATTTATTTATTTATTTTTTGTTTGTTTGTTTGTTTGTTTGTTTGTTTGTTTGTTTGTTTGTTTGTTTATTTATTTATTTATTTATTTATTTATTTCTCCAAGTGCTTTTGGTATTACCATGAGTTTTACACTTAATGTACCATGATTTTTCTTTAAGAGAATCCATTAAATACTATGATATTTACCATATTTTTTGTCGGTTAATTATATTTCAAAATACTCTATTATTTATTTATATAAAGTTATTTATTTAGCTTATTTACCATGATGTTTATCAAAATACTATGGTAAATAATTATAATAATTATAATAAAATATATATATAATTTTCTTTACAGTATCCTTCAACTATATGGTATTACCATATAATCTGTAAGATCATGATCATATCATCATATTACAATATTATTTTGGTTATTTACCATGATATATCAAAATACTTATATAATATACAGTGCAAGTATATGTATCATGATTTCCTTTAAAGGGTCCTTTAAATACTATGGTAATTACATGTTTTGTAGTTGCCATCATAGTATATTTCAAAATACTGTGGTATTATTTTATTATGTATTGCCACATTTTCAGGCTTTTCAACATGATTTATAACAAAATACTATGGTATTACTAAGATTTTCATATGTATTATGTTTTTTTAGAGTATCCTTCAAATACTATGGTATTGTTTTTATATACCATGGTATTGCCATATTTTTTTTCTACAATGGTATTATAATTATTATTGTTTTGGGTACTATGCTACTGTTTTTTTTCCATATTTTCAGGTTTTTCACTATGATGTATATCAAAATACTATGGTATTATTATGGTTTTCTTTAGATTATTTAAATGTTTACTTATTGGACAATGTGTACACCACTAGGGTTGGGTCGATAGATGATGTCAGCAGTAGCAGCAGCAACCCGCTTGCGTAAATACACACTTAGGCCCTGTTTACATTAATATGTCATCGTTTTAAAATGGCACTTTCACACTACACCGCTGAAAACACACATTACGTTACCACACACACACACGCACATGCGCTCTGAGCTCCAGCAGTCAGCGGGTGCTTTGAGCATAAAACCCCAGAGAGCAGTGCACGTCAGACAGTTAATCAAGGATGTACCGCTGGATCGTGTCTCACTGTAGTTGTCAAACATGATATTTAATTAGTCTCTATCTAACGACTCTTCGGTCTTTTGAATCTATCAGGTAACGTGTCACAGCGTCAGTACACTGCTTCAATCTTTCGCTTTCACGCTTGTATTTTAGTGAAAACCTTTTTTTATCAACCAAGTTTGTCGACGCCATTATAATGACACCGATCACTCTGCCTATTCATGCCAGAGTCCTGCGGTAAAAGTGATTTACAGGTGGTCATTTTATCTTTATTTATAATTTGGTTATTGGTAAAACAAAGACCATGCGGGTCAGGTAGTTAAAACGGTTGGCTACAAATAATTAACTCGTTATGAATTCATTAATTATCCATAAATAATTAATTCACCGCCGCCTATGACGGCGATGCCATTGTCCATCGCGATGTTTCACATTAGATATTGTGCGATGCCATATTGGTCGACATCGCCCAAAGTTCACACCTAGGCATGGGATAATAACCGTTTTTAAGGTATAGCGTGGTTTGGAAAAGTCAACATTTTCTGCAATACCGTTCCTAAGGAATGTGTATGATTTTTTTATTCACTTTTTTTTTGTTTTGTTGTGTTTTTTAGGACTGCAGTATCTTCAGCAGAAAGCAAATCTAAAGATGCCGCTTTAAATTGTAAAAAAATATCTTTTTTTGAAACAAATGAAGACAACAGAAGTCAATCATTTATTTAGCCTGACATATTTACTGCTCCGAAATATTTTAAATGTTTCTCAAAATAAAATATATTGTGTTCAAAATGGAAAAATGTTTTTCTTTTTTTACCCAGACATTTAAAAAGAACGTATTTTAGAGCAGTAATCAAAATACCATGATACCGTGAAGCCATGATGTTTTTATCCAAGGTTATCATAGAATCTTATACAGGCCCATGCCTATTCACAACCTTTAGTGGTTTGTCTTATAGACAATCAAAAAATATATATTTTTATATAATAAAAATATAATAATAATCTTGAACTGAAAATTGGTTAAAAATAATAATAGAAACTGCTTTTATTCCAGCCAACCTAAAAGAAGGAAGACTTTCTCCAGAAGAAAAAAATATATAATAAATCCTGAGGAAAACAACATGGTCTGTTAGACATCATTTGGAAAATATTTGAAAAAGAATACAATTTTTGCAGAAGGGCTGTTAAATTTGACTTCAGCTGTATATGCAAAACATGTTTGGGTGCAGAGTTACTATGCATAAAGCTGAACAGTTGAATCACACACAAGAGCAACTGCAAATACACAGAAATAAAAAAATCTTACCTTGAGATAATTACCTTGACTCTCAAGTCCCGTTGACCCCAATCAGATCAACAACACTGGCTGGTTGTCGTCTAAAAGTCTAAGGAGCGCCTGCTCTCCTCTTTTCTCCATCCCTCAAACTGCAGCATGAGTCTCCACACAATGTGAGTTTGGCGTATTTCAGATGAACTATATATGACCCATTTGATGTGTCTCTACGAATCTGGCCATGTGCATGGAGTTGCTGCATTCTGATTGGCTGAGCTGCCTAATGTTTGGTATTGGGGCTCTCTCATTGGTCTATTTTCGTAGACTGAGAGAGAGAGAGAGAGAGAGAGAGAGAGACAAAAACAGAAAGCGAGAGATTTTGTAGGCGGGAGACTCTTGGGAATAATTGATGAAAGATAAAATGATCAAAGAAGATGTGGTAGATGGATCCACAGTGCCTTTGGGCAGTTATGGAGTACGGTTTAATTGCACGGTTAGTTGCGCTTTGCTTTTTAGATGCTATCAAAAAAACACACACCTGTCTGGATGGTTTTGTGTATGTGTTTGTTTTCTGTGTTGATATTTGTCCTTCAAATCGCTGCCGACACTCGGGTTGGGTTTCTCACAATCCTCTTTGCCCGTGGTGATTTTTTTTCACACAACATGTGTTAACTAGGTCAACGCATAGGAACATACATGCATATCTAAAGCCCCAGAAAGTGATCTAGAAGCTGGATCGGCTCACTCCAGGGTTAAATCCTTCCTACCATCCCATTTTAGCTGAGGTTAATCCACCGTGGTTTTTGTAGTGTAAATCTTTAATGTGAACAATAAGTGGGCTCGCCATACTTTTAAAAGAAGTGCACTTATTATGGATATAATGCACTTAAAGGGAGAGTTCACCCCATAATGATATTTGCTCACTTTTTAGTCTCCCTCAAGTGGTTTCAAAGTTGTTTGAGTTTCAGTTGAGCACAAAAGGAGATATTTTGCAGAATGTTGCAAGCCATTGTGTTACATTGTAGGAAAAACAAATACTATGGAAGTCAATGGTTACCCTTTCCAGCTTTCTTCAAAATATCTTTTCTTAAAGAAAGTAACTCAAACAGTGAATTGACGGGTGAGTAAATGGTGACAGCATTTTCAGTTTTGCGTGAAGCTTTGTTTTAAGTGGACTTTAAAATAAATATATATTTTTTTAATATTTAAATGTCTGGTGGCACGGTGGCGCAGTGGGTAGCGCAAACAAAAAGGTAACTGCAAGAAGGTCACTGGTTTGAGCCTCGGCTGGGTCAGTTGGCATTTTTGTGTGGAGTTTGCTTGTTCTCCCTGTGTTGGCGTGGGTTTCCTCCCGGTGCTCCGGTTTCCCCCACAAGTCCAAAGACATGCGGTGTAGGTGAATTGGGTTAGCTGAATTGTCCGAAGTGTATGTGTGTAAATGGGAGTGAATGGGTGTTTCCCAGTGATGGGTTGCAGCTGGAATGGCATGCGCTGCATAAAACATATGCTGGATAAAGTTTGCGGTTCATTCCGCTGTGGCGACCCCTGATTAATTAAGGGAAATTAGCTAAAAAGAAAATGAATGAATGAATATTTAAATGTCATAAAGTTGCATGATATTTCCACTTAGTGCTGTCCTAACTAAACCATTTCTGAATAAAAAAATATAATTTGATTATTTTTTCTTTTTTGTAACATTCTCAACAAGACCAAATGTACACACGATTGAATCTTAAAAGTTGAATATACCAAAACTGTTTTGTATCATTTATTAATATAGCTTTTAGTCAAATGTGAACAAACCCAAACATATGATGAAAAATGTTATTTTTAAATAATTTACCCAAGAGTATTATAGGAAAATAAATGTTTTTTTTTTAGATTGAAGTTATGCACATTGTTACAATGATTAAGATAAAAAATATAAAATAACAGCTGTTCATTTAACCAGTATAAAGATTAAGCTGTGGGCGATACAGTGGCTCAGTGGTTAGCACTGTCGCCTCGCGGCAAGAAGGTTGCTGTTTGGAGTCAGTTGGCATTTCTGTGTGGAGTTTGCATGTTCTCCCCGTGTTAAAGTGGCTTTCCTCCGGGTGCTCCGGTTTCCCCCACAGTCCAAAGAATTCGCTATAGGTGAATTGAATAAACTAAATTGGCCGATGTGTTTGTGAATGCAAGAGTGTTTGGGTGTTTCCCAGTACTGGGTTGCAGCTGGAAGGGCATCCGCTGTGTAAAACTTATGCTGGATAAGTTGGCGGTTCATTCCACTGTGGCGACCCCTGATGAATAAAGGGACTAAGGCGAAAAGAAAATGAATGAATGAATGAAGATTAAGCCTCATTAATGTGCGTTTACATTATAGATATAGTTAGATATAGATTTTAACATATTGTTTTCATATAGTTACTATAAAAGCATCTTTTGCAGTGGATTAATTGAAATGGGGAAAACATGAATCACAAAATACAGATTGTTTTGTTTACACATATAATTTTTACAGTACACTGTCAACAATTTTCTGTAGAATCTACAGTAACTTACAGGCAACAATTCACCTTACTGTAAATCAATTACAGCAATAATACTGTATTTAAATTTACAGCACCAATTTTCCTGCTCTATATATGTACTGTATTTACAGCGTTGTGCATCTTTACTGTTAAATATACAGCAATTTTCACAATGTGACTTTAAAATACAGTAACATACTCCATAACTGTTCTACAGTAAAATACAGTTCATACACTGTTATCTATTTTTTTACAATATACAGTATTTTACTGTAATGCACTTTTAACAATTTCCTGTAGAATCTATAGTAACTTAATGGCGGCAGTTTTCCAGAAACTTACTGTAAATCAATTACAGCAAAAATACCGTAGTTACATTTACAGCACCATTTATCTGTAGATGTATTTACAGTATTGAATATCTTTACTGTAAAATATACAATAATTTTCACAAGGCAACTTTAAAATACAGTAACATACTGCATAACTGTCCTACAGTAAAATAGTTCATACACTGTTTGTCAATTATAAAAAAAACTATATTTTAAAGTTATACAGTATATTACTGTACTTTGAACTGTATTTTACTGTAGGACAGTTATGCAGTATGTTATTGTATTTTAAAGTTCCATTGTGAAAATGACTACATTTTACAGTAAAGATATTCAATACTGTAAATACATCTACAGATAAATGGTGCTGTAAATGTAAATACAGTATTTTTGCTGTAATTGATTTACAATAATTTACTGGTGAACCGTTGCTGGTAAGTTACTGTAGATTGTACAGGAAATTGTTAACTGCATTACAGTTAAATACTGTGTAATTTACAAAAGTCTGTGTATATAACATTCGTATAACAAATTTTGTCTCAATTTGTAGTGGTTTGCTAGTAATAAAATCAAACTAGAGAGCTAGAAAGACAACAAGAAGGCAGGCGAAGGAAAAGGCTCTGAATGCAGGAGGCAGAAACACACACTGACAGATCTAGAACAGCATGAACAGAGAGACAGAGAGACGAATGTCAGGGGCATGATGGGAAATCAGAGGATCTGCTGCTCCTGCTGTTTCCTCTGGTGCTGTGAAGTGAACTAGATGAGCCAGAATCATTATTACATGCTGGCTGTCAAACCGCAGCTTATTCTGATACGCAATATTAAATGCTTGTTCAAAGATTATTGAATACCGTACGCACAATACACAGCCTGCTGGGCTTTTAAATGGTATGTCAAATGCGTTACGCAATGATAAACATTTTTAGCAGTCATGGACTAACAATATAATAAAATAAAATTAGGAACAGTATTTCAATTGTTTGACATCTGTGACACCAAATCCCTTAAAACAGCAGCACGTTATTAACATTTAAGTATTTTGGGGCTGCACTGTGATCCTTAAATAGTCTTTTTATACGTCGTCAAATGATTCTTAAAGGGATAGTTCACCTAATAATGTTTATTCTGTCATCATTTACAGTTTTCTTCCTTGACCACACTGTTAGACTTTGCCGCAATTTTACAGTTATTTACTGCAAAAACGGCCAGTAAAATACCAGATACATATTTTAATATGCACTGCATTGCGGTTCATTTTAAAATGTTTACTGTAACTTACTGCATATTAGGAATTTGCGGTAATCTACTGTAATCAAAGTAATAAAGTATTGCTACTCAGTTGCAAGACAAAATTCATGACTTGTTTGGAATTTATTCAATTCAATTGTAAATACTAAAAGTAATGATTTTGTACCGCTAGTGTAAATAAATAAATAATTAAATTACAGCTAAATAAACAAGTTTTCCATTATGCTCCAATAAATAAATATATAAATAAACAAATAAATAAATAAATAAATAAATAAATAAATAAATAAATAAATAAATAACAGGAATAATTTAAGTGTTTTATGTTCAATCCACTTCAATTTGTAAAAATCAATTAAGTTAACTTAATCGATTTGTGTTAAGACAACACTAAATCCTTTTCTACAGTGTATGTTTTGTTGGAATAGGATCATTTTTGACTGAAATAACATCTGAGGGTTTAAAAAAAATCAAAATATTGAGAAAATCTCCTTTAAAGTTCTCAGCAATGCATGTTATTACAAAAAAATATGAGTTTTGATATATTCACAGTACGAAATGTACTAAATATCTTTATGGAAGATGACCTTTATGTGATAAAAGAAAATTAAATAATTTTGGTTGGGTCGATAGACAGTGCCATCATTCATCGTAGATGACCGATTGACATCATGATGCTGAGCCGGCATCGTGATCCTCTGCCCTGCCCTCGTCGCAGCAGCAACCCGCTCGCAAAAAATACACACTTAGGCCCTGTTTACACTAATACATCTTAGTTTTAATGATCCACGTCCACACTGGCATTTCACCTATCATTTCTGAAAACCCCTTCTTCCACACTATACCACTGAAAACACACATCACGTGACCTCCCCACACACACACACACAAAAACAGACGCACACACTCTGTCATGTGCTGCATCGTATGCGCGCGTCTGAGCTCCAGGCAGTCAGTAGGTGCTTTGAGCACAAAACCCCAGAGAGCCGTGCACGTCGGACAGTTTATCAAGGATGTACCGCTGGATCGTGTCTTACTATAGTTGTTAAACTTGATATTTAATTAATCTTGTCTCTATGTAATGACTTCTTCTGTCTTTTTGTTGTGTACCAAGTTTGTCGACGCCATTATAATGACACAGATCACTCTGCCTATTCATGCCAGAGTCCTGCGGAAAAAGTGATTGACAGGCGGTCATTTGTGTGTAACTTATCTTTATTTATTTATTATTTGGTTATGGGTAAAACAAAGACCATGCGGGTCAGGTAGTTGTTTAGACTAGTTTAATTCCAACTTGTTAGGAATTCATTAATTATTCATAAATAGTTAATTCACTACCTTCTATGACGACGATGCCATCTGTTTCACATTAGACATCGTGCGATGCCAAATTGGTCGACTTCACCAAACCCTAACCAATACAGTGTTTTTTTTTTATTGATATTGTCAACTATTGCTGTTTAAGACTTTAAGATCATAAGGTTCAAGATCATATATATAGTCTTTTTTATTTATTTATTTATTTTTGCGTTTTAGCATAGTTTTAGTATATTTTTATTTTCCATTGATTTTAAGATGGAGCTTTATTCGATCAGTCTCTATCAGAATATGATTAAATCTGCCGCATCATGATGGCCGTGTTTTTTTTTAGCCTGTGTGTCTATTTTTAATCCTGTTATTAGATGCAGTTTGCATTAGTGAGAGACTGCATGTGTGTGTGTTTTACGTGTCTGTCACCCAGTTCAATTTTAAAAATGTGTGCTCCACAGTTCTGGTTCGCTATAAAGTTTGACCCGCGGTTGACCTGATCCTCAACAATACTGTGCCCTTACAACACACTGGCTTCCTGAGGGCTGTAAAACGGCTGTGGAGTTCAGGGTTAGGTTGAGTGCTTTCTGTACCGTTTACGACACTCAGGCTTTCAGCAGACCTTTCTGTGACCCCTGCGCTCACCTGCTCCCTCTACAGGTCACCAGATCATTTCAAACCCAGTTTTAATATAGTTTAGTTTGTTTACAGGGGCAATGCACGTTAGTAAACATTGCTGTAAAATGTGCCAGAGTTAGCCAAGAATGGCTATTTTTCATCTGTAGATCCTTTACAGAATGTTAAAAATCACACCTAAAAATAGAAACAAAGGATAATAACACAAAATACACTATCATATTAATATCAAACTATCACACCAAAGGCAGTGTGTATCGTATCAAATATCATGTTGTTTTCTGGGTTTGCCTCCATCTTTGGTTTGTATAAATCTGGGTCACACCGCATGATGCTGTCATTTCATACACACATGGAGAGACTGAAGAAGATTTTACGTTTGTGTGTGTGTGTGTGTGTGTGTGTGTGTGTGTTGTGGTCAATATGATTGCGTAATCCTCTATCCTGAGCTTTAGATAAGGTCTTGTAGAACTTTATTTTACTTTTACTTGAGGATTTTCAAGAGCTCTGTAAACTCAGATTAACCTACAACCAGACATCATGGAGATACCTTTATGCATCATTCTCACCTTCCTGTTGTTAATGCTAGCAGAATAGGTTATTCATTTACTTTGTTGAATTTTTTTCATTGTTTTTTTAAATTAATAATGCTATTTTATTTTTTATTTGACTTTAATAATGTATATAGCACTTATCTTATTTTTAATGTAATCTTATTAATGTACTTGTTTCTTTATTAATGTTGTATTTCTGTATTACTGTATTCCTTCAATATAAACTGAAATATTTTTAATATATTTTAAAAGAATTTTATTTAGATAGATCATTTGTATAATGTTTATTATATTTTATTTTATTATGTCATTATATTATATTATAGGAACATTCTAATTGTTATTTTATTTATTATAAGTAAGTTTATGAAGTAAGTTTGTATATATAATTAGCCCCACTGAATTATTAGCCCCCCTGTTTGTTTATTTTTTTCAAATATTTAAAAAAAGAAAAAAAATCAAAGGGGGCCAATTATTCTGACTGTAACTAATTTTGACTTCAACTGTGTATGTATGTATGTATGTATGTATGTATGTATGTATGTGTATGTATGTATGTATGTGTGTGTATATATGTATATATATATATATATATATATATATATATATATATATATATATATATATATATATATATATATATATATATATATATATAATTTTACATTTCAGTACTTTAATATATGTTGTATTATTATAATGTATTAAAATAACATGACAACATTTTGTATTTACATTATTAATCCAGTTTTATCAATTTATTCAGATCTGATCTCCACAAAGAGAGCAAAACCTCATAATTCCATTTACTGACACTCTAAAAAATGCAGTTACTTCAACCCGATTCTGGGTATAATGCAGACTATACCAACTGCTGGGTTATTTTTTTTTTTAATTAAATGAATAGGATGAAATTTAACCCGATGTTTGGGCTAGTCCATATTTTATCCAATTTAAGTTCAAATAACCCACCATAGGGCAACATGGTGGCTCAGTGGTTAGCACTGTCGCCTCACAGCAAAAAGGTCGCTGGTTCAAGTCCCGACCGGACCAGTTGGTGTTTCTGTGTGAAGTTTGCATGTTCTCCCAGTGTTGGCGTGGGTTTCCTCTGGGTGCTCCCCCACAGTCCAAAGACATGCAGTATAGGTGAATTGAAAAAACGAAATTGGTCGTAGTGTATGAGTGTGAATGAGAGTGTATGGATGTTTCCCAATACTGGGTTGCAGCTGGAAGTGCATCCACTGCATAAAACATATGCTTGAATAGTTGGCGGTTCATTCTGCTGTAGCAACCCCTGATGAATAAAGGGACTAATGAATAACCCAGCATTTCTTAGAGTGCAGCTGTCAATCTATATTGCATTTTATTCTTTTCATAGAAAGCTGAAGAACTCACAAAAGTCCTGCGTTGTTATAAGCCAACTTTAGATCAATGATGGACAAACCAAACATTAATAACATTTTTTAATTGTGCTTTTAAGCCCAGTGGTTGGTTTGGCTACATTTGACCCAACGTAGGGTTTCAACAACCCAGCATTTTTAGAGTGCATACTTCCCTTATAATCCCCAGTGCTTGAAAAATGATACATATACAGAGTAAGCAGGTGACTGTAATGTGGAAATGCTGTGTGCGTTTCTCTATAGATGACGGTGGTGAGCGCTGGTGTCTGATCTGTGGGGATCGAGCGTCCGGCCTGCACTATGGTATTATTTCCTGCGAGGGATGTAAAGGCTTCTTCAAGCGCAGTATCTGCAACAAACGCATCTATCGCTGCAATAGAGACAAGAACTGCCAGATGTCCCGCAAACAGCGCAACCGCTGCCAGTACTGCCGGCTGCAGAAGTGCCTACAGATGGGCATGAACCGCAAGGGTGAGACACACACACAATTTGTACAGCTATCTTTATGGGGACTTCCTATAGATGTAATGCTATTTTTATACTTACTATATATACTCTCTCTCTCTACTCTAACTACCCCTAAACTGACCCTCACAGGAAACAATCTGCATTTTTACATGTTCAGTATACTTAATTCTGTGTGATGTATGAGCATTTTCTTCATGGTGGCCAAATGAATGTCCCTAAAGGGCAAAACTAACTGGTATTACTATACTTGTGGGGACACACATAGAAATGCAGTGACAAATCAGTTTAACTTAAAGTTATGAAACACAACATGAAAATTACTTATTGAATAAAATAGTGTTTTATTGTTATAATCTGAATTGTTTTAAAATAATTAATAGGCTAATGTAAATACATTATTTTAAAAGGTAAAATAAATCATATTTAATAATTTAAATTTAGCACAGCAAATACAGTTCCAGATTTAAATGGAAAGAAATGTAATTAAATATTGAATGAATTAAAATAAAAACAGTTTTTTTTTAAATGGTTAAATAATTAAATTAATGAAATAATTTGTCTAAATTAAAATGAAACTGTTAATTTACCATATTAAGGTAAATGTAATTATATTATTAAAATTAATAAAATTTAATAAAATATTGAATAAATTAAAATAAAAACTGTATTAAAATATATATATGTTTTTTAATTAAATAATAATAAAATATTCAGTCAAAATTTTTATTAATTTTAATTATGTTAATTTACTCAATTAGACTTAATGTAATTAAAGTTACTAAAGTAAGTAAAATAAATTATTATAATCTGAATTGTTTAAATTAAGTAATAGGCTAATGTAATTACATTGTTTTAAAAAAGTAAAATAAATCATACTTAATACAGCAAATAAAATTCTTGATTTAAAGCACAGAAATGCAGTGACAGACTAGTTTAAATCAAGGTTACTGTATGTTTATGAGAATGAAACAACATTAAAATGATTTGATGAATAAAATAGTATTTTATTATAATTTGAATGGTTTTTAAATTAATTATTAGGCTAATGTAATTGCATTATTTTAGTACATAAATCATATTTAATACAGCAGATAAAAATTAAATCTGATTTCAGTTGAAAGCAATTTTATTACAAAAACTGCTTTAAAATAATTATGAAATTATTATATAATTTAATTAATACAAATCTAAATTAAAATGAAACTGTTATGTTACTAAATTAGGCTAAATATAGTTATATTATTAAACTTAATAATATTAAACATAAAATATTGAATAAATTAAAATAAAAACTATATTAAAATAATTAATAAATTACTTATTAAATAATGCATTTAGTAAAATATTCGGTCTAAATTTAAATAAAATGTTAATTTACTCAATCAACTGTTGCTGAATGTAATTACATTTATTAAAGTAAGTAAAATAAATTATTATAATCTGAATTGTTTTAAAATAATTAATAGGCTAATGTAAATACATTATTTTAAAATAGTAAAGTAAATCATATTTAATACAGCAAATAAAATCCCTGATTTAAATTTAAAGCAATTTAATTAGATATTGAATGAAATAAAATTCTAACTTTTTTTAAATAATGAAATTATTTGTTAAATAATGAAATAAATAAAATATTTTTTTCTAAATTAGAATGAAACTGTTAATTAACTTAATTAGACTATGCTAATTGCATTAATTAAATAAAATAAAGTTAATTCAATATTAAATCAATTAAAATAAAAACTTTTTCTAAATAATTAATAAATTATTAAAAAATTTAATTAATGAAATACTCTGTCTAAATGAAAAAGTTAATTTACTAAATTAGTGTAAAATTAAACATATTAAATTAAAATGTTGAATGAACTCAATTAAAAACTATTTTAAAATAATGTCTAAATTATTATTAATGTATAAAGTCTGCCCAAAGTAAAATGGAAGTGTTAGTTTACTCAATCAGAACTAAATATTGTTTTAAAAGGCTGAATATAAAAAACTTTTATATCAAAATAAAAGTCCTAATTTATTTTTAATTTAATATTTTTTGATGCACATGAATTAAAATCTTTAAAACTAGTCAACTAAATAAAGATATCTTTCCTTTTTCCTTGTTTATTTTAATCTGATCTTACCTGTGCTATTTTATGCCAATCATTGCAATTTCACCCCAATTATGCAGCACAAACAAACTACTTTTGCTCTAGGTTTATGCACTTTTAATATCTATTTACCTCTTAACTTGTCCTCTTTGATGCTGCTGCATTAGAGGCAGATCTGATCTTCTACTGTGTAAATCAGCTGATAGAGATCGAGAGTTTGATTAGACATGCCTAAAGAAAAAGCACTTTGAGGAATCAGATTGTAGATCTGGGTTGCTAGTCGCTGCATATATAATCAGTAGATATATACTGATAACAGATTTATGTTTTTCATGCTGTTCTTTTCCTCCTTTTTCTTACGGCAAAACTCCCTCAAACCCAAAATATATGCATTATAATTAACAGTTTAGGACAAGTGTTGATTGCACTTGCCTGTAGTTTCCGCCAGAGGGAGCCCTTGGGCTATTTTGCTAAAAGCTAATTATTTGCTAAAAGCAAATAATTCGCTAAAAGCAATCGCATTGTATGGATAATGTTTACTTTTAATTTATAAATGTCATTTTTGTTATTCAGAAGTTACGTTATAATGTAATTTTTGCAGTTACACAGTGTAATGAGTTATGGAAGAGATGTAAAAATCAATGTTAATGGTCTTGTTCATTTGTCAAACCGGAAATGTAAATAATGTTACATTGTGCTATAACATATTTTTGAGCTGGTCACTTATTTTGTAAGTAATGTCGATTTATTTAGGTATTTAATGGTCTTATTCACTGTAAATATACTAAATATCTCAGAAGCTGTTTGTAGTATGGTAATCAAAGCATCTTTTCTTCATTTCTTGTTCTGTCTTTAGCAATCAGAGAAGACGGGATGCCTGGAGGAAGGAATAAAATGATTGGACCTGTACATGTAAGACAAATGTTTATTATACATTTTAAGATAAATGTTTTATTTTAATCTGACAAAACCTCTTTTTAAGATGTCCATTGAATCCACCCTGCTGAAAAAAAAAACTGCTTTAACCAGCCTAGGCTGGTTGGCTGGTTTTACCTGGTTGACCAGCTATGTCCAACTTTAACCAGGCTGGTCAAGCTGGGTTTAGCTGGTTTTAGCTGGTTATTTTTTCCAGCCTGACCAGCTAAGACCAGGCTGAAAATGATTGGAAACCAGCCTGGAAATGGCCAAAACCTCTCTAAATACAGGCTGGTCGACCAGCTAAAACCAGCCAACCAGCCTAAGCTGTTTTTTCCAGCCCGCAGACCAAAGTTGTCCTTTGGTAACCTTTGATTTGGCCCATTATCCCGTCTGAGAAGAGAGTGAGAATGATGTGGAGGGTTGGCACGAATGCCTTTAACAGAGGTCGTCATTTCTAATTTAACATAATCTTTTTTGTTTGTTTGTTTTATTGCTGAGCTGCAAAAAAGCAAACGGAAAATTAATGATTTAATTTAATGAAAATAAATGAGTGAAAATAAATGAGTGAAAATAAATGAATGTAAATGAATCTTTTTTATATATATATAAATAGTCATATAGGATAGAGGACAATGCAGAACACACTGGCGAGCAAATCAAGGCAAAAACTAGTGTAACTCCATTCTGTTATAGATGAGATCGCTTTTACTGAAAGAAGCTCATTATAAAATTAAAATATATTCTGCATTAGTTAATTTAAAAGCAATGTTTTTCATTTAAACAAATTAAATAAAGTTAGAAATCACCAATGGTAACTTTAATGTAATTGAGTTTGGCTTATTTAACTTCGGCCCACCATGCTCAATCAAAACCTTTCATAAGAAAAAGTTTGGGCACCCCTGCTATAGATGTTGTGGCCTATATGTGTGCTCACATTTATGCGCGCGCACACACTCACACACACACACACACACACACACACACACACACACAAACACACACATTGCTTTTATTTTACAGTTATGTATTATTGTTAATTTTTAAAGACAAGATCAGTAAAACCATTTGTTTGATAAATAATGGGAAAGTATAAAGTTTTAAAATGACAAGCAGTTAGTATTTTGGGGGCTGCACTAAAATATTATGAAAAGAAATTCCTAATTCTAATGTATGGGAAAAAAAAAAAAAAAAAAAAAAAAAAAATATATATATATATATATATATATATATATATATATATATATATATATATATATATATATATATATATATATATAATAAGATATTTACTGTAAGAATAATTAGAATTTCTCTAATTTTCTTAGAGTTTTAGAAAAATCATGTAAAACTAAAGGCAAAAAAAAATTCTAATAATTATGAAAGTGCACATACAGTAAATATAGTAAACTTTAAGTACATTAAATCACAAATCTGTTTTACTGTAATTTATTGTATTTTTAATCAAATAAATCTGTTTTATTGTATTTTACTGTATTTTCCAATCAAATAAATATTTTACTCTAATTTAATCAAATAAATATATTTTTATTGTTTTTTACTGTATTTTCTAATCAAATCAATATTTTACTTTATTTTACTCTATTTTTAATCAAATAAATCTATTTTTATTGTATTTTACTGTATTTTTAATCAAATAAATCAAATTTTACTGTATTTTAATCAAATTGGCTTTTAATATATTTTACTGTATTTTCAATCAAATAAATTAGTTTTTACTGTATTTTGATCAAATAAATCTTTTACTGTATTTTAATCAAATACATTTTTACTGTATTTTAACCCAAAAATTTGTTCTTTAATGCATTTTACTGTATTTTAAATCACATAAATCTTTTTGCTGTATTTTAATCAAATAATTCTGTTTTTACTGTATTTTTAATAAAACAAATCTGTTTTTACTGTATTTTAATTCAAATAAATAATTTTAATGTATTTTACTGTATTTTTTAATTAAAAAAACTGCTTTTTTATTGTATTTTACTGTATTTTTAATCAAATAAATCAGGTTTTACTGTATTTGTAATCAAATAAATCACATCTTATTGAGAATAAGACAGTTTTTAATTAAAAACTAAATTTAAGATCAAAATTATTAGGCTCTTTAAGCTATATTTTTTGATCATCTACAGACCAAACCAGACCTATCTAATTAACCTAATTAAACCTTTAAATTGCACTTTAAGCTGAATACTAGTATCTTGAAACATATCTCGTAAAATTTTATGTACTGTCATCATGGCAAAGATAAAAGAAATCAGTTAGAAATTATACACGCTGTATATACCTGAATAAATATATATATATATATATATATATATATATATATATATATATATATATATATATATATATATATATATATATATATATATATATATATATATATATATATACAGACACATAATACAATACACATATACACACACACAAATATAAGATTGCATTGATTTAATGGTCCATTCTCCTGTAGACGATCTCATCACATTCCCTGAGAACTGAAGCTCAAGTGTTTCTTGCTGTGTGTGCGACTGCTCGCGTCTCATCTTTGTGTTGTTTCCTCTGAAAGAGACTCTGAAGGCCACGCATGCAGGAGATCAATTGTTTTCGATGCAAACACAAACCCTCTCCTTCTCTTTCCATCTCATTTTTCCTCACGAGTATGTACACAGCATATAAATACAGTATAGCGGATGTGAATGAGATGCACAGTGTGTGTGTGTGTGTGTGTGTGTGTCCTTGTTACCTGAAGTGCTTGTGTTTGCTAGAATTGCTGTTGACTCACTTACGAGTTCACTCATTAGTTTACATCTCGTTCTGTTACAAAACACACACACTTGCTTTTCAGATGACAATCAAGGGTTGGACACAAGATAGGCAATAGGATGAGCGTCCATCGTTTGCTATTGATTTTTCACTGAATTAAAAAGCTGGAAAAAAACGGGCGCTTTCTCGTCAATAATGTCAGCTATTCACAACCGTTTTGAATGCGCTCCGTTCTTACAGACATTCATCTTCTCTCCGATTCTGCAGATTTCGCTGGAGGAGATTGAACGAATTATGTCTGGCCAGGAGTTTAAAGAAGGATCGGACCTGTCAGATTCGTGGAGCCACGGTTACAGTAACCACAGTTCACCCGGCAACAGTCTCTCCGAGGGCGGCCAGAGCTTATCTTTCTCCAGCAGGTGTGACCCGGCTGAGAGGTTCAGACACGGGCGCAGTGACCCGCTTGATTTAAAGGGATAGTTCACCCAAATATGAAATCTCTCATCATTTACCCACCCTTCACTAGTTCAAAACCTATTTGAGTTTCTTTCTTATGTTGAAACATTTAAAGTACATTTAAAGTGACAGTTCACTCTTTATTAGAGAATATTTTAAAAAATGTTGATGGTACCCATTGACTTCCATAAAATATTATAGTTTATTGCCTCTATTTGCAGATTTTGTTCTTGTTTTAAACAAAACAAGATCGTTGGACTAACAGAATTGACAAAAAATTTTAGTTGATGGTACCCATTGACTTCCATAAAAGAAAGAAAAAATGACAATGGAAGTCAATGGGTACCATCAACATTTTTCTAAATATCTTCTTTTGTGTTGTTCTATCAATATTTTTATTAGGGGTCAAATATCTTTTTAAATGTCCTTGTAGGATGAGATTATTAAAGCAAAAATAAATAGGGAGTCTTCTGGAGGGGAAAAAGTTTTTGCTTAAAACTAGAACAAAATAAGCAAATAAACTCATTCGTTCATTAAAATTTTTTTCGGCTTAGTCTCTTTATTAATCTGGGGTCGCCGCAGTGGAATGAATCACCAGCTTATCCAGCACATGTTTTTACGCAGCGGATGCCCTTCCAGCCGCAACCCATCTCTGGGAAACATCCATACACACTCACTCACACTCATACACTACGGACAATTTAGCCTTAACAATACACCTGTACCGCATGTCTTTAGACTGTGAGAGAAACTGGAGCACCTGAAGGAAACTCCACATGCAAACTCCACACAGAAATGCCCACTGAACCAGCCGAGGCTCGAACCAGCGACCCTCTTGCAGTGAGGGGATAGCACTACCTACTGCGCCGCTACGTCACACAGCAAATAAACTATAATATTTTATTGAAGTCAATGGGTACCATCAACAAACACTCTTTCAAAATATTTTCTTTTGTGTTTTTCAATGTGAGTTTGTGTTTTGAGGTCAACAATCTCTTTAAATGTGCTTGTAGGATGAGATTATTAGAGCAAAAATAAATAGGGATTTATCTGGAGAAAAAAAAGAATTAATTGATAGTTTGCTTAAAACAAGAACAAAATAATCCAATAAACTATAATATTTTATGGAAGTCAATGGGTATCATCTACTAACATTTTACAAAATATCTTCTATTGTGTTGTTCTATTAAAATGTTCATTTTGGGGTCAACAATCTCTTTAAATGTGCTTGTAGGATGAGATTATTAGAGCAAAAATAAATAGGGAGTCGTCTGAAGAAAAAAAGTCTTGAACAAAATCTGCAAATACAACCAATAAACTGTAGTATTAGCCTGTAATGTAAAACAATAAACTGTTATAGCCTGAAATGCACATTTTTATTACTGTTAGTTTACTTGATTTACATGTTTCTCTTATTAGTTTTCTTATTCTACCTAATTTAGGTTAGTGTATCAAAGTAAAGCGAAAATTAGAAATATTTCCTTATAAAATATAATATATATTTTTGCTATAGATAATGGGTATTTTATCTTTGTAATCTATTTTTGTAAATCTACTATTATTCTTCTATTATTATTAATCTAGAAATTTTTTTTTTCTAATTATAATGATATTTGTTCAATCTCTGAATCTATTTTTCTGCAGACATGATCAAACTTAAACTCAGGTAACGTTTTGTGTTTTTGTTGTTTGATTTTAGATAACCAAAATCTAAACACTGTAGTTTTTTATTTATTTTTTGGTTTTACATTACAAATATCTTAACATTCTTCAATTAAAATACAATAACTTGAGATGCAAAATGACTTACAATATTAAAAACTGAAAAACGAGAAAAACAAGTTTATTCTTAAAGCAAGAAAATAAAAAAGTAAACGTAACTAAAAAGGAAAAAATAAACTTTTTTGCACTGGGTTGCAGCTGGAAGGTCATCCGCTGTGTAAAATATATGCTGGATAAGTTGGCGGTTCATTCAGCTGTGGCGATCCCTGATGAATAAAAGGACTAAGTCGAAGGAACATGAATGAATGAATGAATGACATAAAATGTAAAACTACTGTGTATAATTATATATATATATATATATATATATATATATATATATATATATATATATTAGGGCTGTTAAAATTAGCGCGTTAACGCACGTGATTAATTTTAAATAGTTAATGCGTAAAAAAAATAACGCAAATAATGCAGCTGCAGTTTTTTTTAAATTTCCTGTTGTGGCCGACGTGTGTTCAGGGATGGCACGTGCATAGAGGCGACCTAGGCGGCCGCCTTGGGCAGCAGAATAGTGAGCGAACCCCCCGGTCCTAACTTTCATCCGCGAACCGGTCACTTTCGGGTTGAGGGCGGCGTGATTGCCGTTTGCCTAGAGTGCTAGTTCAGCTTGCTCTGGCCCTGCGTGTGTTTAACGTGCAAAGAAATTTGGATAGGACCAAGGACGCGCATTTAGAAGGAAAGTTTTAGTATAAAACAATTAATGCAGCATCACCAGGCTATCCTGCGTTTTCTCCAGAGTTTCATGCATTTTTGCGTGTTTAATTTTTAATCTTTAGACTTGAACTGCAGTTGAGCAGTTCACTCTCATTCAGCATATTTTCATTCAGGATGTTTTAATGGAATTTGTTACCTCATGGCGAACCGAAAGAAAAACCTCCGCATTTCGAGACTCGCGTGATCCTTTAAGGTAATCAAAAATCGGTGCTTACATGACTCTTAATCAGAGTATCTTAATCATAAAAGCGGAGTATTGGTGTCCATGTAAATGTAGTAGCAAACGAAGTCGCAAGATGTCAAAGACAGCCCTATTCTCTGCCTTTAAGCTACTTCCATGTGCCCTCACATTTTATAAGTTTGACGTGTTTCCCCGCTACATGCAACTTTTGTAAAGCGTCTGCTTTACGTTGCTGTTTCAGAATCCTTGCTTGTAAATGTACAGCCATACATTAGAACGCTTAGTTTAAGCAAAAAAATGCGATCATGCGTGTTGATGAATCTGAAGGGATCCCTCGCTCACCGGGTCCGCTGTACTGCGCGCGTCGTGTGTGTTAGTGTGTTTGTAGTCCACTTAGAGTACAACATGGAAATCGTTTTTGTTTGTTATTGGCATTGATTGTTTTGAAATTCAAATGACACTTAAATGCCTGTGTTTTTATTTCTGTAATAAAAACAGCGTTTCGTGATTAATCATGATTTGATAAGTTTGATTAATTACGTAAATTTTCATCATTTGACATCCCTAATATATATAAATATATATAATGTATGGCAAAAATACAAAACATTTCTAAAACTTCAAAATCAAACTTAAAATTTAGTTTTTATTAAAAATTTTAAAAAATACAAAAATTAAATATGAATAGGAAATTAATGACTTAATACAAATATATCACAATAATGTATCAATAATATTTAATAAGTTGCAAATCTATTTTCATGTAGACTTTTGATTTATCATATTACATTTCTAATGTTTGCTTCTGCATATATACTGTATGTGTGTTGTGATCTATAATGCTTAATTTTCTGCTTTTATTATTTTGTTCTGTGTGTAGCCGCTCGGTGTCGTGTAGAGATGAGTGTATAAGTCCTCAACTCACACACACTTTCCTGATGTGTAAATATCCTTTACCGCCTCCTACTGGCAGCATCCTGAAGACGCAAACACACACACTGACAGCGCAGATCCTTGCTGATGAAGACCTCACACCTCTCACTACACCCATGCTCATTGAGGACGGGTAAGACACACACAAACACGTATATATCAAACACTAATGAGTTTGGCTAATATACTTGCATATCTATAGTATATTAGGTAACAAAAATTGATTACAAAGCAAAATAGTGGAGATTTACACTCTTGGGGATCCATCAATTTTCTGTGTGTTAGTAATCAGGTTTCACCAGTTTTAACTAGTAGTCAACATTTGAAGTAAATCCAAATGTTTTTTTTATTGTCCTAAGACAAGAATGCTGAGTGTTGTTCTATATTTGTAGGACTTTGATGAAAGGTTTTTATCCACTTCAAATGTTGAGTACTATATACATGGTGTATATATAAATAAATCTGGCTTTATTCAAATGTAGCATGGCATTCTATGAAAAATCAACAGATCTTGAGTTAAATGCTGTATATAGTCAAAATATGAAGTTTTTTTAAATCACTTATACAATTCTTTTTTGGGGGGGCAACTTAATTGTTGAATGTTCAATCTACTTAAATTTGTAAAAACTAAAAGTTAACTTGATTCCTTCATGTTGTCCTAACACAAATGAATTGTGTGAAACCCAGCATTTGTATTACAGTGTACGTTTCCATTCAATTATTAATTTTCCTTCGGCTTAGTCGCTTTATTTATCAGGGGTTGCCACAGCGGAATGAACCGCCAGCTATTTCAGCATATGTTTTTTACACAGCGGATGCCCTTCTAGCTGCAACCCAGTACTGGGAAATACCTATACACTCTCATCCACACACATACACTATGGCCAACATAGTTTATTCAATTCACCTACAGCGCATGTCTTTGGACTGTGGGGGAAACCTGAGCACCTGGAAGAAACCCACGCCAACACAGGGAGAACATGCAAACTCCACACAGAAATGCCAACTGACCCAGCCGAGGCTCGAACCAGCGACCTTCTTGCTGTGAGGTGACAGTGCTAACCACTGAACCACAGTGTCACCTCCGTGTGAAATAAAACTGTATACTGTATTTTGCTAGGGTACCTTGTTATTCTTGAGGTGAGGAATTAATCTGTGCAAGTTAATCCACTGAAAAAAAAAAACATGTGCTTCTGCATTTTAGAGGGTTGGTCTTTTTCTGATGTCAGTTTGATGGATTCACAATATTCTTAGCCACGCCCCTCTTACTGTTAGTTTGATGATGTGCAAAAATGTAGCCCCACCCTCTTCTCAATATTCCATTTCAGTCGGAAGTTCATTAACATACTGAAATAAAAGTTTCAGCAGCCTCTTGTTCTGGGCCTTAATAAGGATGCTTAAAATTAAATATTTGAGGAAGGACATGTACTGTATAGTGTCATAAAATATTTTAAATATATGTCGTTTTTAATCATTTTAAAAGTTCTAAAAAATAAAAGTACGTCCTGAAAATCTTGAAAGAAATTACAAATGGCTAAATAAAAGACTGAGGTCATAATAATTTAAATGATAAACATATTTTATGCTGTTGGTTAAAGTTAGTAAACAAATCTATTTCAAATAAATCTTGTTTAGAGTACTGAGGCATTTAAAAGTAAACTTGAAATGTATTATGATTTTCACAGAAACTGTTTAAAATAATATTTTATTATAATAATAAATGTTTCTTGAGTAGAAAAACAGCATTTCAGAATGAAGGGTCATGTGAAGATGGGAGTAATGATACAGAAAATTCAGCTTTGAATAATAATTATTTTAATAATAATTAATTTGCTAAATTGCCCGTATAGTGTATGTGTGTCAATGGGAATGTAGGGGTGTTTCCCAGTGATGGGTTGCAGATGGAAGGGAATCCGCTGCATAAAACATATCCTGGATATGTTGGCGGTTCATTCCGCTGTGGCGACCCCTGATTAATAAAGGGACTAAGCCGAAAAGAAAATGAATGAATGAATAAATGATTATTTTAAACAATTTTTGTGAAAATCATAATTATGCCTCAGTATTTTAATCAAGATTTAACTGAAATAGATTTGTTTACTAACTTTAAACAACAGCATATAAAATGTTTATCATTTAAATTATTATGTCTTCAGTCTATCATTTAGCCATTTTTAATTTCTTTCAAGATTTTTGGGATATATTTTTACTTTTTAGAACTTTTGATTTACTTCAGAATTTTTTAAACTTTTAAAATTAATAGAATGGCATGTATTTAAAATATTTTATGAAAATATAAATGTCTTTACTCCATTTTTTTTTATTTTAAGCATCCTTTTTAAAGTCCGGAACCAGAGATTGCTGAAACTTTTTCATTTCAGTATGTTGATCTTGTATGTTGAAATGCAATATTGAGTAGGGGGCGGGGCTGCATTTTTGCGCATTATTTTCTCAGCAATCTAACAGTAAGAGGGGCTAAGAGCAATGTGAATCTATCAAACTGACATGAGAAAAGCACCGACCCTCCAAATGCAGAAACAAATGCTCAAAATATAATTGCAGTTAAATTTTTTTTCAGTACTGTGTCATTTAACCTTTGTGTTTTTGTTTTATATCTGTGCTTTAATAATGCAGTGTGTGTGTTTCAGATACAGCGTGACTCAGTCGGAGCTACTGGCGCTGCTGTGTGGTATCGCAGACGAGCTGCTGTTCAGACAGATTGTATGGCTGAAGCGTCTGCCGTTCTTCGCTGATCTCTCCATTAAAGACTGCACTCGTCTGCTAGGCTCTTCATGGCATCAGCTCATCCTACTGTCCTCGCTCACACTGCACAGTGCACAGATACTGGGAGAACTGGCCAACGTCACACAACACTACACTCCGTCCACACACACACTGCAGCGGTGAGACATGCACCACTACACTCCGTCCACACACACACACACACTGCATTGGTGAGACACAACACTATTAGTTATTGTGAAATTATTTAAAAAAATTGTGTATTTACACTACCTGACAAAAGTCTTGTCGCCTATCCAAGTTTTAGGAAATAATATCTTGACTACTAGTTGATCATTTGGTATCAAATGTGGCAAATATGAAAGGCTAAGGCCTCTAGATTACACTTATTTTACCAAAATAAAATATGATCATGTCTTGATTTTGAATTATTTAGTTAAGACAGTAAAATCTGACTTTGCTTAGACAAAAGTCTTGTCACTTAACAGAAATAATGTACAGTATAGAATATAAAGTCATGGTGCAGTGGAAAAATAATTAATATTGTGTATGACTCCCATGAGCTTGGACGACTGCATCCATACATCTCTGCAATGACTCAAATCACTTATTTATAAAGTCATCTGGAATGGCAAAGAAAGGGTTCTTGCAGGACTCCCAGAGTTCATCAAGATTCTTTGGATTCATCTTCAATGCCTCCCCCTTTATCTTACTCCAGACATGCTCAATAATGTTCATGTCTGGTGACTGGGCTGGCCAATCCTGGAGCACCTTGACCTTCTTTGCTTTCAGGAACCTTGATGTGGATGCTGAAGTGTAAGAAGGAGCACTATCCTGCTGAAGAATTCACCCTCTCCTGTGGTTTGTAATGTAACGGGTAGCACAAATGTCTTGATACCTCAGGCTGTTGATGTTGTTTTCCACTCTGCAGATCTCTTGCATGCCCCCATACTGAACTCTAAACCATGATTTTTCCTTCACCAAACTTGACTGATATCTGTGAGAGTCTTGGGTCCATCTGGGTTCTAATCTTCTGCAGTATTTGTGATGATTTGGTATCAGGTCAACAGATGATTTATCAGAAAAATCTACCTTCTGCCACTTTTCCAAATGATCAACTAGAAGTTATTTGTTGCTTTTACAACTGGAATTGATTGCTAGACTTTTGTCAGGCAGTGTAGTGGTGTAGAAACAACTGTTGCTAAAAAATTGCTAGGAAATTATACAAAATATTTTAAAGAAATGGCAAGTCACACATTTTAGTCTTTTTTTTTTTAAGTTGAAGAGCTGAACTAGTGTTTTCTTGGATAATATAACTTTAGTGTTTGTCAATAAAAAATTTTTTATAGTGTATATAATGTAATATTATTCTGTGTATATTATTCTACAGTGAGTTGGGTGATTATATCATAATATGGGTGAGATCGGTGATTATTATATATAATAGCTAATATTTTTTTTCAGATTACATCTGCATATGCACTATTATTTAATTGTTATTTATTTATTATTTAATTGCATCATTTTAGGGGTGATTAGAAATTGTTATATAATTGAAAATGTTGACAATTCCATTAGGTTATGTTTTACAAGAAATCACTTGCTGTTTATTTATATTAAATTTATTATATTAATATATGTTTATTATATTAATTTATTTGTCAAAATTACTACCAGTCTCAGAATAAAAATTGATTCAAACTACTGTGTATGCTTTACCAAATAAGTGAAGTTTCACAAACTAATTCCGGGAGGAGCACGTGATATGATTGATCGCAGCTGGTCTCTCATCTGTAATCATTAGTAAGCCAATCAGAACATTCCAAACTCACTATAAACAGCCCAACTAGCATTGCTCCCTCATCTTTGTTTTTTAAAGAAACCCCCACCCCATCTTTTCCTTTTCACCTTTACCAGGGGGAGCTCTCGAGAACTTCCTAATCTTGTACCCCCTCACATGCTCTGACCCGACGGGAGCCCTGGGCTCAATTATCTCCAAGCTCAGGGTTGATTCATCCGGGACAGCATGACAAACCTGCTATTATTATCAAGCAATATCTAAGTGTGAACTCTTGAAATTAAGATAACATTGCTTAAAATCTGCTTATAATAACAATAGAATTAAAACAACAATGTTATTATATATATATATATATATATATATATATATATATATATATATATATATATATATATATATATATATATATATATAGAGAGAGAGAGAGAGAGAGAGAGAGAGAGAGAGAGAGAGAGAGAATTTTTTTTATGCATTCTGGCCATTTATATACACATGAAAATATATTTTGGGGCTTGAAAACATTTTAACAACAGTTTTAATATCTTTTTATTTAACAAAAATATGAATTAATAAAAAACCGACAATGTACAAGTAATTTGTAATTGTAATTTATACTGTACTCAAAATGTGTCTGTTTTTACTTCACTCTGACCACTGGGAAATATCATCTGTCCAAAATCTTTTTTATTTTAACAGCTGATATGCTATATAGAGTTATTAAATGTATCACATGTCCAGAATATGATATTTATGCATGTCTGCAGGTTTGGTGAGGATGCTATGGAGGTCATGGAAAGCTTAAATTTCCTCTTCCGTAAGTTTCATCAACTAAACATCAGCAATGAGGAGTACAGCTGCTTAAAGACTATCACGCTGCTTAATCAAGGTAATAACACACACACACACACTAACCCTGATCCATCATTTGTTTTTGATAGCAGGTGTGTGTAATTTGAGTTTGTGTCCTGCAGAGACGACAGGTTTGTGCAACACGTCAGTGCTGGAACAGTTAAGTGAACGTTACTGGACGCTGTGTCGTGAGCTGACAGAACGACTTCATCCACAGCGACCCAAACGTTTCTCTGACATCATCACCTGCCTTACTGAGATACGGCATACGTCAGGTGTGTATCTGTGCGAGTTTCGACAGACATGTCCGGCAATGGGCCATATGCACAGCTGGGGCTCTATTAAAGCACATGGCACAAACGCATTAAGGGACTCTGAATCCACTTTCACTATTTTAAGGATGGAAAAATACAGTTAGCGCAGGGTTATGCTTATTCTCTTAATTGTTATTGGTGTGTTTTGAGCATAATGTGCATTAAAGCAATCAGAATCTCATCTCCATTTCCCTTTAAGAGCCAGTTGCATCGCACCATGGTGCATTTGCTATTTACATGGCGGACTTTGTAAGTGGAAAAACTGAATGGAAAAACTGAATGCTTCATTAGCGAGAAAACAGTTTAACAGACCATCTGCAGCGAGGATAAAGAACAAGCCTCCTCCATTCGTCCATTACTTTTACCCTTTACTTTACTCCTTTACTTCATGGATACGGAAACAGTGTTGTACACGCTCCGCTGAAGCCATCCATTAGCCTACATATTTAATTTAGTTTATTAAGCACAAAGATTTGTTTCAAAACTATTTCTAAATTCAGTTCTATTTTCCAGCAAATAAATAAATGAACATTAATAGTGATGTGTGGTCAAAAAACTACTTGAGTTATATCCAAACACATGTCCTATTCTTATGCCCCGTATGGTGATCCATACGTCTCCAAAACCTAAAATAAATACAAAATAAAAATAATTCTGCTAATAATAATAACATTGTAATAAAAATACTAATTGTGAATGAATAAACAAACAAAAAAAAACATATGTAAAGATATGTGTGTTGCTGTACATCTTGTGTGTATTAAGCATTTTGACCTGCATAGGCGCATGACTAACTTGCTTTGCACTGGACTTTAGACCAGCTTTTACTTGGTCAATGGCGTGGTCTATTTCAATTTCTCAGAATAGCAATGCACCAAATGCACCTTAACACACCTCCTTTATAGACCGGCATACCCATGGGTACATAAAGTGGCGCAAATGGATTTGCTATTTAAACAACGTGGTGCAAAACGTGAAAATTAGGGTTGCGCTGGTTTGAAAATAGCAACAAATCACACCATACATGTCTTGCGCCTTATTGCGCTAGGTGTATAATAGGGCCCTAAGTGTTTTTCAGCCAATGATAAACTTCTAGTGAAAACTCAGGCTCAATCCCAATTCTATTTTTGTATATACCCCAAAGTCTGTATGCACATAGCCCATTGCTGTTGTTTTTTTAAATACAATTCCTTTAGTGTGTAATGTTGCAGTTTGAGTGAGTGAAAAATTATCTGCAAAGTTAAAAAGCAAAAAAAGACACATCGAGTTATTCTCTATATCAATAACAATATGAACACTAATGTTAGTACTGTTATTAAGCATGGATTTTATAAAATAACAAAAGTTACCTTGAATTTCTATTCATATATATGTATCTTTGCATGTTTATGTAGGTATGTACAGCTGAAGTCAAAATCATTCGCCCTCATTTGGATTTTTATTTCTTTTTCAAATATTTGCCAAATAATGTTTAACAGAGCAAGGAAATGTTCACAGTATTTGCTATAATATTTTTTCTACTGGAGTCTTATTTTTGGGTAGAATAAAAGCAGTGTTTCATTTTTTAAAACCAATTTATGGTCAATATTATTAGCTATTCTACAGAACAAACCATCCTTATACAATAACTTGCCTAATTACCCTAACCTGCCTGTTTAACCTAATTAACCTAGTTAAGTCATTAAATGTCATTTTAAGCTGTATAGAAGTGTCTTAATATTATTTATTATCATCATGGCAAAGATAAAATAATTCGGTTATTAGAAATTAGTTATTTAAATTATTATGTTTAGAAATGTGTTGAAAAAATCTTCTCTCCGTTAAACAGAAAACGGGGGAAAAAATAAATAGGGGGCTAATAATTCGGACTTCAACTGTATCTATATATAATTATTCCAAAAGAGAAGTATTAATTTATTTTTAAAAATCATGAAAACAAAGTATTACAGTTTCCATAAATATATGAAGCGGCAGAACGGTTTTCAACAATGCTAATGATGAGAAAAGTCAAACATCATCATGTTAAAAGGATTTCTGAAGGATTATGTGACCCTGAACACAGTTGCATCATAGGAATAAATGAAATCTTAAAATATATTCAAATTGAAACCGCTATTTGAAATCATATTACTACTTCACAATATTACCCTCTCATCAAATAACAAAGTCCACACAACACAAGCCTTTATGACACAAATCATTGTTCATCCTGCTTATTTTCATGCAATTCAATTCAGTAAACTCCAGCTGAAATTGTATACATCAGAGCAGCAAATACCTCTTTGTGTGTGTATTTCACTATAAGTGTTTGTAAGCTGAGTGAATATGCTTTCTCACATTCATAATGTTTGTGTAATTATTGGTTGCAGGTAAAATGATGTCTATTCCCCTGGAGCAGCTCCCACTGCTGTTTAAGGCAGTACTGTATTCCTGCACAACCAATCAAAACCCATGGCTTGCCAAAAGCTCCGCCTCCAGGACATAAACCACGCCTCCAGATCCTGTTTTTACTTTTTTCCTCCCTCAATGTATTTATTACATGACAAAGTTGAATGTAAAACTCTGACAGATTCGTGTGTGATTTCGAACTGTACCAAATGTAGCAACCGACCAAATTGGATTCGAGAATTACCTCAGGAACACGACGGAAACGTGGCCATTGTGTTAATGATCACAACTGAAACGAATAGCGCACTGCAATCTGTTGTTGAATTATGCAAGCCATGATATAAAATGTCCTTGTGTTACAGGATGTCACTGATAAAATATGCCTGTTGATGCTGAAATAATGAAGATGCCAGGGTGCTGAATTTCATTCAGATAACAATGTTTCTCATTCAGACGATAGCCAAGTTTTGAGCTTTCAGCTAAAATGATTGACATTTCAGCCATCCACAGTTCTGCTAAACACCAAAAATCGAGCGTGCTACAATATACACTCACTGGCCACTTTATTAGGTACACCTTACTAGTAGCATTTTGCCTTCAGAACTGCCTTAATCCTTTGTGGCATAAATTCAATTATGTTCTGGAAATATTCCCCAGCGGTTTGGGTCCATATTGACATGATATCTGCAGCAGCTGCGTGATGCTTTGTCGGCTGCACATCCGTGATGCAAATCTTCCGTTCCACCACATCCCAAAAGGGCTCTATTGGATTGAGATCTGGTGACTGTAGAGGCTGTTTGAGTACAGTGAACTCATTGTCATGTTACAGAAACCAGTCTGAGATGATTTGCGCTTTATGGCATGGCGCATTATCCTGCTGAAAGTAGCCATCAGAAGATGAGTACACTGTGGTCATAAAGGGATGGACATGGTCAGCAACAATACTCAGGTAGGCTGTGGTGTTGACACAATGCTTAATTGGTACTAATGGGCCCAAAATGTGCCAAGAAAATATCCCCACACCATTACACCAGCACCAATAGCCTAAACCATTGATACAAGGCAGGATGGATCCATGCTTTCATGTTGTTGAAGCCAAATTCTGACCCTATCATCCGAATGTCACAGCAGAAATCGAGACTCATCAGACCAGGCAACGTTTATCCAATCTTCTATTGTCCAATTTTGGTAAGCCTGTGTGAATTGTAGCCTCAGTTTCCTGTTCTTAACTGACAGTAGTGGTGAGGTCTTCTGCTGCTGTAGCCCATCTGCCTCAAGGTTAGACGTGTTGTGTGTTCAGAGATGCTCTTCTGGATACCACGATTCTAACGAGTGGTTATTTGAGTTACTGTTGCCTTTCTATTAGCTGGAACAAGTCTGGCCATTCTCCTCTGACCTCTGGCATCAACAAGGCATTTGCGCCCACAGAACTGCTGCTCACTGGATATTTTCTCCTTTTCAGACCATTCTCTGTAAACCCTAGAGATGGTTGTGCGAGAAAATCCCAGTAGATCAGCAGTTTCTGAAATACTCAGACCAGCCAACAACCTTTCTTCCTCATTCTGATGCTCGGTTTGAACTGCAACAGATCATCTTGACCATGTCTGCATGCCTAAATGCACTGAGTTGCTGCCATGTGATTGGCTGATTAGAAATTTGCGTTAACGAGCAGTTGGACAGGTGTACCTAATAAAGTGGCTGGTGAGTGTACATGCTGTTGATCGTAGTTTTTACAAGATAGAGATTTCCGGTAATGTTTGAGCCAGTCGCCGGGTGAAAAAAAAATGCAATAAGCACACTCTTTAACCCAGGTGTGTGTTACGTGTGATTTCCTCTCACGCGTGTCTTCAAGAAGGTGTGAATGTTTGAACAGGGTTTATGTGTTTGTATTTTGTTTGAAATATATGACTTTTTTTATATTTGATTCAGCTGTTACGTGAAGGGAGCAATTTCTCTAAAGGGTTGAGTTCGATGGTGTGAAGAAACATTCCAAATATTACGAAACATTGGAAGAATTTCACATGATTTAACCTTCCATTCCTTCTTTGAAAGTTTACATTTCTGTTTTGTTTTTTTGCCGCAGCGGCAGACAATGAGCGGGTAGAGTATAGTGGTTAGCACGCCGAGGGTTGCTCTGATAGATAACGAAGAGGGAGGTAATCATTTTTTTGTGCGTTCGATGTTTCTCTCTTTGTTTGTTACCATCCGAGGCCTTGAAGTGCCTGTGTAGTTGATGACATGTGAGGACCAGGCAGCAAATGGACTGTTTCGCTGTCTTGTCTTTCTGTTTATATTCATTACTCATCTGTTTAGCATTGTATTTTTCTTCTATGGATTTGAATGTTTACAGCATTTACAGTAACATTGTACTTTTTTTCCCTCCATTTCATAAAGCTGTCCTGATAAACAAAGGATTGTGATTTTTTAAATTTTTTTTCCCCCCAATGTTGTTTTTGTACTTCTTCGCTAGTTCTGTGTCATCTCAGATGTAGATTAACATATTGTGCATATGCTTTTAGGGTATAGTTCATGATGACGATTTCAAAAACTGAACACCTTTTATGATATTTGGCAATTTGTTTATACTGTAGTGTCAGTTTTGGGACCTGAAAACACATGATTTACATCCATTACCTTGTGGGAAATGTATTTATTCTGTCTCATTCTGCACTATGCAGATTTTTGTCCATTCAGATGCTCTCTAAACTGACTATGGCCGTCCCCCCTTTTACAGCTCTAATGTAATCCTTTAAATAGACTCATTTTACAACTCCCCTAGAGTTAAATCGTTACAGTTTTATCACTTTTAGGAGCAAAAAGAGCACTTTTAGCTTAGCTTAGCTTAGCTTAGCATAAATCAGAATGAGTGTATGGTTCCTAGTCATATCAGCCTATTTAATAGCAACTTTTAATTTTCTGTCAGTCCTAGTACATGATGTAACTACAGATATGTCAAGCTTTAAACAAAGCTTTTTTGTCATTTTGAGCTAGATGCTAATGGTCTAATCCAATTCAATGATTTATGCTAAGCTAAGATAAACCTAGAGTTCTGCTGAATAGATTTAAAATGGTAAAACTTAACTGTTTAACTCTTGGGGAGTCTATTTACAAAATAAAGTGGTGTTCCTTTCATATTAATTTACTTTAATCTCCTTCATGGCTAACTTAGTTTTTTGGAAGGATAGAGGAAGTAACCTTGGCTGATATTTCAGTACAGTCTGTAAACTCGATTTCTTGCTAGTCAACTTTGGAAAACAAAAGTTAGTGTCCAGTTTAATTCAAACACTCATGGCCACATATCCCATCTAGCAAATTTTTTCTGGCCCAGCTCTGGCCTACACAATCAGGTTTTTTTTGGCCACATGCCGCAGTGAATTACGATACATGACTGGACCAAGTCTGGCTTCCAGACAAGAGCCAAACATGGACCATATCTGGGTCAAGTCACAGCCAAGTTAATAACTTCTAACTAGGCCTGAACTGGGCCAGATAGGCTGGTGTGTCACGATTGCAATGAAATTGATAAACCCATAAAGCATTGCCCTTTAGGCACACTGTGGGCGTGCTTTTTTTCAAAGCGACTCGATTGGTAGAATTTTTTTCTTTATTTTCTTTTCTTTATTTATTTTAATGCATTTTAAATGTGGGTCAAGACAGGTCAAACTTACGTGGCCCACATATAAATTTTGAACACCTAAGCTAAATACTACATTTTACATCAAGTCTTTGTTTGCTGCCTTAAAGATGGTGCCACCTCTGCTAAACCTGGGCCATGTTTGGCCCACATGCTAAATGCCAGTGAAGGTCTGCTGTGCCGGCTTTATGCCAAATCTGGGCCAGAAATCTTTGCTACCTGGGATGCATTTTCTTCATGGGGTATACACTTTTATTGGTAATTAACAAACCTTTTCATTAATCAGAAAATATAATGTTAGTTGCAACTGTTTGACTTTATGGGAGTCTATTTACAAAAAAAAATGGTGTTCCTTTTAGATGAATTTACTTTAGTCTCCTTCATAGCTAACTAGTTGCGTTTTTGTAAGGATAGAGGAAGGCCAATATTTCTGTAAACTCGATTTCTTGCTAGTCAACTTTGGAAAACTAAATTTAGCATCCAGTTTAATTCCAACACCCATTGCCATCTTATCCCACATAGCAAAATTTCTCTGGCCCAGCTCTAGCAAAACCTGATTGTGTGGGTCAGAGCTGGGCCAGAGAAATTTTGCTATGCTAAATTCAGTTTTCCAAAGTCTACTAGCAAGAAATCGAGTTTACAGACTCTACAGAAATATTGGCCTTCCTCCATCCTTACAAAAACACAACTAGTTAGCCATAAAGGAGACTTCGTCTGAAAGGAACATCACTTTTATTTGTAAATATACTCCCCAAGAGTTAAACAGTTGAGTTTCACCATTTTGAATACATTCAGCCGATCTCTAGGTTGGGCGGGAGCACCTTTAGCTTAGCTTAGCATAAAATCATTGAATTGGATTAATCCAGTAGCATCTAGCTCAAAATGACAAAAAAAGTTCTGTTGAAAGCGTGACTTATCTGTAGTTACATCATGTACTAGGACTGACAGCAAATGAAAAGTTGCTGTTTTATACGTCTCATTCTGATTTATGCTAAGCTAAGCTAAAAGTGCTCCTGTCAGATTGAAAGATTGGCTGATTGGATTCAAAAGTGATAAAACTGTAACGATTTAACTCTAGGGGAGTTGTAAAATGAGCCTATTTTAAAAAGATAGTTCCTTTAATATGTAATTGAAATGCTGAATAATGTAGTTTTATTAGAGCTGATAGAGGGGGCAGGGGTATTCTCAGTCTAGAGGACATCTGATTGGACAAAAATCTGCATAGTGCAGGTTGAGTCATTATTTTGAAGTTAATGAATGTAAGTCATGTGTTTTCGTGTACTTAAAATGACACCGCTCTATAATCAAATTGGCAAAAAGCATAAAAGGTGTTCAGATTTTCTAAATCATCATCACGAACAATACCTTAAAAGCATTTGTACAGCATATTTATCTACAGTGCCAAGAAGAACTGTGAATAACTCCTCGTCCTCTCAAAATCCACAAATATTTTTATAAAAATTCATATCTTACAGTATGTGTGAAATCTAGTGTTTCTAAATCAGTGTTGTAATTATCCAGTAGTTCGTCCATGAATAACACTACATTCCCAATCTTGTACTTTATATTTTAATATATTTATATATTCAATGTTCGTTTATTTACTTCAGACATCAAAAGTTCATAATATTAGGTATTGGCATTGTTTGATTAATAGTAAATAGCGAGTAAACAAACATTTTTTTTATTATTCCTATGGGAAAAGACATCTGAAATTGAAGCCTGAACCTGAGAGGTTACAGGAAGTCCATTGAGGGAGAAAGAAAAATAAGTTTGTTAACATGTAAATTGTAGCCTACTGTAGATCTCAGATGTCAAAAATTGCAGAGTTGCCTTTTCGCTCTGAATATAGAAGCACGTCTTTGTTTCTTTTTGACTTGTGAGCAGAATTTGGAGTGTCCACTTGAACTAATATAGATGCCCATGACCTTGCTCACTTTTCATTCAGCTTTCCTCTCTCTCTCTCTCTCTCTCTCTCTCTCCATCACAATCTGTTATGATTGAGTAGTTTGTATAAACCGAACAATACAACATATTTAGCAAACTTAGAGAGTCAGATATCCTGAATCATAGGGTTCTATGCGAGTTCCTGTTTCCTCTGTCAGGCTCCTCCTCTTCCTGCGAGGAATGCAGAAATCATGACTGTTTTTAGCACAACCTTTTCTCCTTCTCTTCCTTAGTCTAAATCTCCCACTCCATTCTTAAAAAGAAATCTTACTTTCCTACATATGACATTTGGGTTGGTGACTGATGATCCCTATAAAAGCACACAGAAACGCATATCTTTCACCTCTCCATAGCTACATGCATAGTGTTTACCATAAAACAAAGATGCCCAAACTAGGGCCCGCGGGCCAAAGTTGGCTCATTCTAAGCTTTGATTTGGCCCACCGTCCCATTTGAGAAGTTATGTGGAGTTATGTGGAGGTGGTTGAAGTGAATATCTTTGACAGATATTTAATAGATTTTGTTTTGTAAATTAATCTGATTTTTTTAAAAATTAAATACTGTCACGTAACGGATAGAGGGCAATGGACAAGACATCGCAGAGTAAATGAAGGCAAAGGCAGGGGCAGCTTAGTGTAATCAGGAATGATTAATTTTCAAATACTGCATTATTAATAAAATAGGAAATAAATACTCATGGAAACTTTGGTGTAACACAGTTTGGTATATTTACCTTCGGCCCTCAGCCCTCAGGTTTGGTTTTTTAGCCCTTCATAAGAAAATGCTTGGGAACCCGTGTCATAAAAAATAGTATAAATATCAGTATATATTCCTATAACTAACACACAGCTCATATTTAAATATTACTGCAACGTCCTTCAGGTATGGCTAGCCTTACTTAAAAACCTTGCCAAATTAAACGAAGCTAATATTAATGTGCTTTATACAATGTTAGGAGTCAGTAATTGTGCATGGCGACTTCTTTTCCGGAAAAAACATTCGCGCGGCAAATTCGCGTAGTTGCGCATGCGCTTTTCAGAATCTGCGTCTGCGGAACGGATGACAACAACTGAGCCCATTGGTCTGAACATCAACACGTTTTTTTTGAGACGGAAACATCAGCTATCAAAACACTGACAGGTATTCAACTGTAGAAGGACAAATATTAAGAGTTAATTTCTCATTACTAGTCACGTGTTTTACAGAGAAGCACACCAGTAAATTACAGCAGTTCACGTAATTCGGTGGTTTCTGTATTAACGTTCAATTCAATAGCCTACAAAATCTATCAAGTCAACTGTGAGCCAGCTTAATCGGCTATCAAGTTATCAAATCAAATGTAAGAGTTTCTCTTTTTAATGTTGTCAGTATCCTTTTTGTTGTTTATTGCCTATTTCCTAATGATAAATATATATATTAATAGGTCTATTTATTTATGAATGACCACGAAAAGCTTCTTCCAGACCTTCGGAAATTCAAGTAATCACTGGTTAAGCGAAATTTAAATATATATTTTGTATATCCACAATTTTATTAAGTATACCATGGTTAATCTATGGATAAATGGCAATTTTGTGAATTTGAGGTTGACCTTTTTTATGTAGTAGCTAAAACCATGGTTAACTTTCATGAGAAGGGAAGTGACAAATATCTGTCACTTAAATGTTTTATTAATGACTTTTCTAATTGTTTATTTTTTCCTACAGCTCTTGCTCACATCCTTTGACTTTCAAACCTTGCTTCTAATATTTTTTTTAAGTTACTCAGCCACATGTTTTTGTGGCCTTGTGTCTTTTTTCCTGAACAACCAGAAAGTGTTGCCATTTTTTACATGTCCAGATTCACTGTAGAAGTTACAAGTCCAATTCCAGTCAGATAAACTAAATTCGAGCTCAGATTTAATATGGGCTTTTGCCTTAAAATAAGATAACTAGACTATTTTTCATCATTAATATAACATTTGTATTAATAAATCATATTCAAAGAGCATTATTAAGCTTTACATTACCTTTACTACCATTATTTTTTGCCAATAGTTCTATTTGCTCTGTAAGTTAATGTGATTTTAATTATAGAAATAATATTTTGGCCTCTCGTATTTTACAGGGAAACATCTCTCTTTAATAACAAACCTCTTTATTTCACTGGCAGGTTTTGTTGTCTCTTTAAAACACACATACACACAGGTTCACTTTGACATGAGTAATCTAATCTGAGCTGAACGTTCGAAATACTCCTGATGGCTCAGATAAGAAACTAAAACACACCGAGACCTTCACACACACTAAACACTCCTGTACGCACACACGCACATGCACGGCCAGAGTTACTTATATGACTGCATGTTTTTTTGTAAGTAAATTACAGCGTTTGATATAATCTGTGTAACAGGCTCAAGGTTTTGAGGGTCTCGGGGTGAAACATTATACGTCATACAGCATAGAGCTCAGGGCTAGAGCAATTCTCAATGCCACACACATTAGAACACACAACTAGCAATACACTGTGGCTCTATCTATCTATCTATCTATCTATCTATCTATCTATCTATCTATCTATCTATCTATCTATCTATCTATCTATCTATCTATCTATATATCTATCTATCTATCTATATATCTATCTATCTATCTATCTATGTGGAATTTTTATACAATATTTAAATGACATTCTAAACAATATGTAATGTATGTATATAGTTTATAGTATATTGAATATATACAGTAGAAGGCAAATTACTAGCCTTTCTGTGATGTTATTTATCAGTTTTCATGAATTTTCCAAGTGGTTTAACAGGGCAAAGACATTTTTGTCTCCTAAAGAAAGTCTTATTTCCTTTAGTTCCTTAATTTCTATATATGTTGTCAATATTTTCTTTTAAAACATCAGTCATATCATGCTATTTTTTATATGTAGGCCTAATATATTTTCTGTTTGAAATATGACAAATCTGTCTCGGTTATAAAATTTACCATTTAAGAATGGTTGAATATATTATGAAATATGTAATCTCTCTTCAAATCAATATTGTAATATATTAGATATTAATAGATGTTATTTAGGTTTATTTAGAAATATTTATTACTAATGACAGATTTTTTGTATTATTCATTATATATATATATATATATATATATATATATATATATATATATATATATATCAAAGATGTAGTATTAGATAAAATCTGTCTTTCTTAGATGCATTCACCGGCCACTTTATTAGGTACACCTTACTAGTACCGCGCCTTGGACTCACTTTTGCCTTCAGAACTGCGTTAATCCTTTGTGGCATAGATTCAACAAGATACCAGAAATATTCCTCAGAGATTTTGGTCCATATTGACATGATAGCATCATGCAGTTGCTGCAGATTTGTTGGCTGCACATCCATGATGTGAATCTCCCGTTCCACCACATCCCAAAGGAGCTCTATTGGATTGAAAGCTGGTGACTGTGGAGGCCATTTGAGTACAGTGAACTTGTCATGTTCAAGAAACCAGTCTGAGATGATTTGCGCTTTATGACATGGTGCATTATCCTGCTGGAAGTAGCCATCAGAAGATGGGTACACTGTGGTCATAAAGGGATGGACATGGTCAGCAACAATACTCAGGTAGTCTGTGGTGTTGACACAATGCTCAATAGGTGCTAATGGGCCCAAAGTGTGCTAAGAAAATATCCCCCAAATCATTACACCACCACCAGCCTGAACCGTTGTTATATACGGCAGGATGGATCCATGCTTTCATGTTGTTTAGGTCAAATTCTGACCCTACCATCTGAATGTTGCAGCATAAATCGAGACTCATCAGACCAGGCAACATTTTTTTTCAATCTTCTATTGTCCAATTTTGGTGAGCCTGTGTGAATTGTTGCCTCAGTTTCCTGTTTTTAGCTGACAGCAGTGGCACCCGGTGTGGTCTTCTGCTGCTGTTGCCCATCCGCCTCAAGGTTGGACGTTTTGTGTGTTCAAAAAATGCTCTTCTGCATACCTCAGTTAAAACGAGTGGTTATTTAAGTTACTGTTGCATTTCTATCAGCTCAAACCAGTCTGGCCATTCTCCTCTGACCTCTGGCATCAACAAGGCATTTGCACCCACAGAACTGCGGCTCACTGGATATTTTCTCTTTTTCGGACCATTCTCTGTAAACCCTAGAGATGGTTGTGTGTGAAAATTCCAGTAGATCAGCAGTTTCTGAAATACTCAGATCAGCCTGTCTGGCACCAACAACCATGCCACATTCAACTTCCCTTAAATCACCTTTCTTCCCCATTCTGATGCTCGGTTTGAACTGCAGCAGATTATCTTGACCATGTCTACATGCCTAAATGCTTTGAGTTGCAGCTATGTGATTGGCTGATTAGAAATTTGCGTTAACAAGCAGTTGGACAGGTGTACCCAATAAAGTGGCCAGTAAGTGTACATTACACAGCAAAAAATGTCATATATTTTGTCATTAACCACATTATAATCAATGTAGTCAGATATTCAAAGCAAAAAATATATTATCATAAGATACTAGACTAGTTCCAAACATTAACGGAGCCTTGATTAAAACAATGTTGCTAACCTGAAAACAAAATCCCATACAAAATGAAATATCTCTGAGTGCACTGCCATTACTCAAGTCAAAAACAATATTGTTTAATGTCTACAAATTGACACGACTGCATTAGGTTACGTCAACAAAACCAAGCCATTTTAAGGTCAAACGGAGTCCTACTTGTTTTCATCTTTTGTCAACGTAAAAGACACATACATGACGGAGTGACAAGATCCTGCTTTTATAGACCTGCGTGCTTAACACACTTGACACGCATAAGAGTGTGTATTAGAGAAACAATCTGCAGAAGTGTGGAGTAGCGAACGCGTGTGGGTGAAGGACAGATAAGATGAGAGACCGCCATGTTCACACACTCTCGCACACTATTAAGTACACTGTATAGACTGTATATACAAGGTTAAGAATTATAATTTTTTTTCTACAAGCTTCAGCAATTAACTAATCTCACTATTAACAGAGTGCACTTACAGACGAAAGGGTCTAAAACGGTATTTGCTATAGCCACACTTTACGTCTTAATTCCCATTCTTTTTCTGTTTCTTCGCCTATTCATCATTTATGCCAGAATATCATTTTAATTCAACTATTAGTTGAGTTGTGTCGGTGGAAAGGCCACGAAGGTCAAAGACGACAAAGGCTCTTTTGAATCGCTCTTTATTCGCTTTCTCTCCTGTCTTTTAAGAATAAAATCAGGTGCGGTTTTCAGGTCTTGTGTGAGCTAGAGATGACAACGACGCAGGGTTTCGACCTTGCCAGAGTCCTTTTGTTGGGGCGCACAAAGTCTCTCTTTGTCACTTAAAGTGATGTTTCGTTTTTCTGGAACAATATTTTGATGGACAGACCGTAGATAAAAAACTATGTCAGAGATAAAAATTCATCATCATGTCGCTGAATAGGAAACATGATGAGTTGTGCATTAAAAATGCAATAATAAGCATTCTTTTAGGCTTTGTGTTGATATATTTTAAACCGTGTTTTTGTTTTAAACTGATCCCTTTTCTGAGATGATAATTTGCTAATATGATAATATTGGTCGTTTTGTTAGATTCTAATTCAGATGTAATAGTTCTGAATAACAACAAACAGGGTTTTGTGTTATCAAATGCTTGCGTCTGGCTATAGTTTTTCAATGTTACATTGTGTTAATCTGGCAGAAACATTTAATTTTAAAACATTAATAATCAAAAATGTATTATATAAATATACATTTGATGCATTATGAAACTTTTATTTTTTTCATACAGGCCTGTAGCCAAGAGGGGTTCAGGTGGTTCGGAAGACCCACCCCTCACTGACAAAGATTTGTCCTTTACATACTCATTTGTCCAATTTTGACTGTTATTCCATCGAAAATAGTGAAAATAACCCATCGAAAAAGTCATTAAGACCAAATGGAATCATCTGTTTGGCTGTCGCTTTGGTGTGGCTAATCAGTTTTGGCCAATGTAAACAGTTATTTTTCATGAGTCCAGCAACCAGCTGCAAGAAAACACAATCTGATGTAAGTGAAGTCATTTTTCGTTACTGTATTATTTTTAAATGGAGTAAAGATTTTACAAGTAACTTTTATTCTAAATCTTGGACCTCCTACTTGAAACAAATAACCAATAAAAAGGTGTGAAGCACTATATTAAAATGAATTTGAATACTTATTTTGCTATTATTGTTTATTCTAATTCTTTAGGAAATATATTTGGTAGCTACATTTAAAAAGTGTGGTTTTGATGGCCATCCTGAAAGCTAATCCAGCTAAAAAAATAATGCTTAAAATGTCACTAAAATGCAGTATTTAAATTTCTCAATTAAATAGAAAATGAGGCGAATAACTGCAAAAAGGTCCACTTTTGGAGAAAAAAGACCCACCCTTTTCACCATGCTGGCTATGGGCCTGACATATCAATAACAGTACAATAATATCAATACATGATAATATGTTTAAGTGATTTTATACAATAGTCTGTTATTCAATAATCAATAAATAGTAACATTATTAATGAATATTTATTTATTAATATTTATTCAAATATTATTGAATATTAATATAAGATTTTAGTATGTTTAGCCTATATATTTTCATATATAAGGAGCAGGTATATATTTTTGGCTGGCATTGTTGATGTAAACGTAATAAATATATATATTTTTTTATTATGTTTTTCTGTTGATTTATTAATTGATTGTGTAATTAATTAATAAAAGTTTACTCACACTGAAAAAAAAATGTTCAAGCAGTGCTTCATCCAATTAAAAATGTCTTTCATTTCAGTTGAATATTATTTGTTTTATTTTTCAAGTAATATATTTTAAAGTCAATATTTTGTAACAATATTTTGATGGATGGACCCTAGATAAAAAAAATATATCAGAGATAAATTCATCATGTCGGTGAATAGGAATGAGTTGTGCATTAAAGTGCAATAATAAGCATTCTTTTAGGCTTCTTTTATGTGTTTTATGTACAGCACTTTGGGACCCATTGTGGTTTGTTGAAAGTGCTATAGAAATAAATTGAGTTGAGTTGAGTTGAGTTAAGGCTTTGTGTTGACATATTTTAAACCATGTTTTTGTTTTAAACTGATCCCTTTTCTGAGATGATAATTTGCTAATATGATAATATTGGTCGTTTTGTTAGATTCAAATTCAGATGTAATAGTTCTGAATAACAACAAACATTGTTTTGTGTAATCAAATGCTTGCGTCTGGATAAAGTTTTGCAATGGTACGTTGTGTTTATCTGGCAGAAACATTCAATTTTTAAACATTAATAATTAAAAATGTATAATATAAATACACATTTGATGCATAATGAATGCATAATCGCAGCAATCTATGCTTAATAAAATGTCATTCAGCAGTCTGAAACTGGCATTTCTATAGCAGTGTTTTTCAAAGAGTTGGTCATAGGATAATTGGGGGGGGGGGGGGTTGCTTGGTGATTTCCAAAAATGAATATTAATTTAATTTATTCATTAAACTATTAGAATGAGCATATTTTGTTCATATGCTACAGAAGATAAAAATAGTAGTAAATAGTTATAAACACTTTTTTTTTCATTAGATTGCAACTCCTGCGGTCTCATTACGTTAGATTAAAGACACAGTAATAGCGTCAAATGGAGCAGATTGATTTGATGGCACCAAGGTAAACTTTCTGACAACTTTACAGCACTCACGTACATTCAAATTAAAACACAGGCCACTAGCAAACATGCAGGATGATCTCAGAGAGGCATTCTCCAAAATTAATTAAAGAGTAGACTTGGGCCTTTTGGTGTGTGTGTGTGAGCCTTTTTGCGTTTGCATGGTTTGTATAGTCATAACCACCTCAGAGGATATTGGGGGTCGCACGTCACTGGCATTGTTACTTTGGGGGTCACGGGCTGAAAAGTTTGGGAACCCCTGATCCAGAGCACCGATAGACAACTTAAGTATACACAAAACATGTTTCTTGTAAAATAGTGTTTTTTAAATCTGCGTGCAACCTAAAAAAAGAAAAAGAAAAATTAGACACATCATTTGTATAGTTTGACCTACAGTAACCTCTAAAATCGTCACTTAATATTCCTTAAAACACTGAAAATGTATACATTTTATTAATAAAACATTACATTTTTTCTTCCTTTTTAATGCTTTTAATTTATTTTTACAAATAAAAGGACAGTAATATCAATAACAGTACGATAATATTATGATAGCATATTATAGAAGTAGAGCAATTTTATGCAATAGTCAATAAATAGTCAATAAGTAATAACATTATTAATGAATATTCATTTATTAATATTTATTCAAATATTAATTAAATATTAATATAATATTTTAATATATTTAGCATACACAGTAAAAATTATATGAACAATTAGTCATGGCAGCATGTTTTTAATTTATTGTAACTTATTAAACTAAGTTAATCATATTCTAACTTAATTTTATAAGTTACACATGCAGTTTTAAGTCAGTTTAACATAATATGAGTTCAATGGACTCATAAGGTTTATTTGATTCAGCTTAAAAATTTAAGGCAACCGGGATTTTTTTTTTACAGTGTACTTTTTTTCATTTACAAGGAGGGGTATATATTTTTGCCTGGCATTGGTGATGTAAACGTAATATATATACATTTTCTATTACATTTTTTGTTGGCTTATTAATTGATTGTGTTATTGATTGATAAAAGTTTACACACACATAATTTTTTTTCAAGCAATACTTCATCCAGTTAAAAATTTACCTTTTATTTCAGTTTGATATTATTAGTACTTAGTTAAATATAAATGTTTTTATAAGAGCTCCACTCTGAAATATTTGTTTTGACCAATGTAAAATGTTAAGTGCCCACAGCACTATAGCCAGGTGCATCATGGGAAATAGTTTAGAGTTAGTTTATGTGTTATATTAGTTGAAAAAATATGGGTTGTTTTGTTATAAACTTTGTATGTTTATGTTCGAGTTGGCTTTTGTGATTTAAACCCAATATTTCATTTATATATATAATATTGGCCATCACTATCAACGAGGGTAGTGTGTAAAGGAAGCACCCTGGTGGGATTGTCCTGTTAAGAGCTGTTCATTTTCTTTTTTACAGTTTTTTTTACAGCGCATTTTTTTTTTAAGTGCATATTTATTTGATAAATGCATGTATATATGTTCCTATGTGAACAAAAATGCATGTACATTTTATATTTATATGTTGCTACTTCTGCTTTTTACTTATTTACTTATACCAGATTACGATCAGGAATGCGAATTACAGGGGGGTTTGGGGGGGTTGAGCTCCATAATTAACGCTTGATCCCCCAGAAGAACATCAAAACAAGATGTATGGGGGGGGTCAGAAGACATAGCTTTCTCTGAAATCTGATCTTAAATATTATTAATTAAAAATATATAATATAAATATACATTTGATCCCTCCTATAACGGATTATACCATTGTGAATGCATAATCACGCCCATCAATGCTAGGAAAAATATCATTCAGCAGTCTGAAACAGGCAGTTTTAGAGCATCGATAGACATCTTAAGTATTCACAAAACATGTTTTTTTTATAAAATAGGTGTTTATATCTGCATGTAGCCTAAAAACAAATTAGACACATTATTTGTATAGTTTGACCACTAAAATAGTCATTAAATATCTCTCAAAACACTGAAAACGTATACATTTTATTAATAATGTAATTTAAATACATTCATAAACTACTACTGAAAAAGGTTGACCCCCTCCCATAAGTCAATGTATAATTTGCACACTGCCCAGCAAGCATTTTGTTTTTAAAAGAAGTCTATGTCTAATAGATGTCTAAACATATACGGCTTTGTTAAAACAAGGCTGTCAGTGAACATCTAATAGATATCAAAGAAAATCCTAAAACTAGACTAGTCATCAAATACAAATTTTTTTTTTAAAATGACCGACTACATATGTGAAGTCTGTCTAATCTGTATTTGTCTTGGTCTTTTCCTAGATGTTTATTAGATTTTCACTGACAGACCAAATTTAGCCTTGCTTTTGCCAAGTCATCTACATTTAGATGTCTATTAGACGTCTAAATTGCTTGGTGGGTGATTATGATTATACCAGTTTCAACAGTAACACTTGTTACAGCTGTTTCATTTGCTGATTGTATTTATTATTATTTATTTAGGCTGTTGTACGTGTGAAAATGACATTTTGGATTACAAAAAACCTTCAGGGCCTAATTGAAGCAATGAGTTTCTGCATTCAAATGATTTTTCCTGTCAGATGCTGACAAATGACCCGTGTTTTAGTTCGGATGTTGTTCTGGCACTCACTCTCTGATCTGTGCCTCCAGAAGTGTATTAATTAAAATGCTAATGTGAAATTAAAGTGCGCCCGTCACCTATTGTGGTTATTGTGCACGAACACATGTTGCGCGCGCCTTTGACATAGAGCGGGAGCGCGCACTAGAGGTCTTCAGCAGCGCCACTGCGCGTTGTCTTTGCACTTCTTTATTGATTAAGTAGCACAATGAGTGATGGGAAGTGCGCCATATGGAGACACTCGTGTGCTCGAGTCACAGAATGACGGATTCTTTTGTGCGCGTGAGCGTGTGTGCGTTCAGAAAAGCAATGCCGATTGCTTTCTAACAGTAAATATGATTAAAATGTTTATAGTGATTCATTTAGTCTGATTGTGATGGCAGAACGACGTGAAAGCATGCAGTAATGGCCATCTGTATGTATGCATTCATAATTCAATGACTTTGTTTCATATTTGAATTAAACTTGTCGCTATGATTATAATAAGTAGGCCTATAGTCATATAATTTAAATTATTAGATTTAAATGATTTAGCCTATTCACAGGTAAAATGTAGCCTAATTCATTTGAAATACTTCATTTTTATTTATTTATTTGTTTTTGGCAACAGATGACCTCATTATGTTTTATATTTGTGTGTGTGCCTGCCTTTGTGTTTTAGTATATTGAATATATGACAAAAGCATGCTTGTATTGTCCGCGGTCAAATATAAACACTTTGATAACGAATTGAAAATTAATTGCATCTAGCGGAAAAGTTTGGTATTACACCGAAAATACTCTTATTTTGAGGTTCATCACGTTTTAAACTTCATGTTACAAGCGTATTTGAAGCATTGGTTTAATTACGGTTTTATAGTATTCTTATTCGTTGTATTTTTGGTGTTTGTATTTATCATAATAAACAACTTAAGCATCAAACATTTTCTATTCCATTAAAAAAATTGTTAAAAAGGGCTATTTTCTTTACAAAAAAGTACACGTGCTCCAAAGTATTCAATATTTACGACTAAAATCATGTTGGCAAATTAATTTTCAGGTTAATGCTGAAAAAGTGGATAGCAGAATTATTATAAAAGTGAAAATGAAAAGCTAAACATTCAAAATATAATAATAATAATATTTAACTCTTTAACTGCCTGCTCTACCAAATGGTTGACCGTATTTTGACTGTTTTAAATTAGTCATTTAAAAAATGACTGTTTGTAATAATAGTTTACACACAAAGCATTGTTGGTTTACAAAACAATCAAACAAACATAATCCTGTTGCACTAATACACCTGATTTAGGTTGTATTGTAAAAAAAAACAACAACAACAAGAAAGCATGTTAAACGAAAATCTGAAATATTTTATGGTGCACTTCATAAAATAAAGATGATTTAGGATTCGAAATGTTTTATTTTGATTATGTTTTTTAAATGAATTGGGCTTACATTTCATATTTTTGATTTTCATATGTATTAATTCCAGTACTTTATCGTAATCCGACATATCTACCATTTGGTAGAGGTTGATATTGTAGAAATGTTGGGATGTGTTGAAAACAAATACATTGAGTGTGTTAACTAGCGACATTAGAAATGCAATCCAAATTTTGTATTTTATTTTTATGGAGCAGTTAAAGGGTTAAAACATTGATCTTAAATACAATACATTAATATGAATTTAATTAAGGTTTTTGTAGGCTAAGTTGTCCATCTCAAATGGAAGGTTAAGTCTATCTTGTTTAAAACAATGGAGTTTAATGAGCAGGGTTTTTTTTAATAAGAGCATAATAAGCATCACAGCTATCAGATCTCAGTCTGTCATTATTATTCTCCAGCAGCGTATTAATTGCTGCCTTTGAATGTCAAATGAATCTTTCAGCTTTTAGCCAATAAAGCTTACAATCATGGCTGTCTTGTGCCATTTTTTAACCTACATGACCACGCAAACGTTACTATTATTAAAGCATGAAATATGCGTGGACATTATGTTCATTTTATTTGTGCTATTGAAATAATAATAATACAAAAACGTAAAACTTAACAAATTAAGGATGCAAAATATTTTTTTTCTTTTTCTGCGATGTAGCCTATAGAATAATCATTTTGGTTCCTCTTCTGTTTCAAAAAACAAACAAACAAAAATTATCAGTTCTTAAAAGAACCATATTAATTGGTGTTGAAGAACATTTTAATAATCTAAAGAACCCTTTTCCTCACAATAATGAATCTGTTGCGCAGTTTAAAGGTTTGCCGATGTTAAAGGTTCTTGGATTGATGGATTTACATTAGCCGATAATGAATCTTAATTTTCAAGAGTAGCCAAAACGCCATAATGATGGATAAATTTGCATGCCTCCATCATCATCATCATCATTATTGTTATTATTATTATTATTATTATTATTATTAGTTTTAAATCCTACAAATCCCTGTAATTATTCTTTTTTATTTTTCGAGTTTTTGGAGTTTATTTTCAATATGTCTCCTCCCCATCCTCAGGCAACCTGTTGCAGATAGGCGCTTTTTCCTGTCGCTCAGAGTCTCTTTTGCTTTTGTGTATGTGTGTGTGTGTGAGTGAATATGAGGGCATGTCTACTCTGTGAACGCACGAGGCCAAACACTAAAGAGCTGCTGCCCTCGCTCTGTCCTCGCACACACCACTCGGGTTTTACCGGGGAAACACGCGCACACAGAAGCCGCAGGATCGCGCAGTTTTCTCGGTTTGTGTTTACATTCCTGACGCAGAGATCAGCAGCACTGAAGCACCGCAGAGGAGCAGAGACTCACTGACAGGTAAGAGTTCATTCAATTGGAGGGCTTTGCGTTTTTTATTTTTGCATTATATCAGTGTTGACAAGTGGTTTAATATAGGCTAGTAAATTAATACAGTTAAGGCACATTGCATTATTTTTATTAATTCTCTCTTAATATTTTCTCAAGATTTAAAATCTTTTTGAGCCTAGAAATAAGCTGGTGTGTCAAGTATAATGCGTTATCGAAATTATGCACATGTAATTATAAATTATAATAAAACAAATGTTGTTTTATAGCCTATATTCTGAATATGATTTATTATGTAATTTGTTTATTAATTAATTTGAAAGCTAAGTATTCACAAATTTAAAATCTGGTATAGTCTAAATAGTCTATATATATTGAAACCATTGGTTTTTCGGTGCTTTAAAAAAACAATACAAAAAGCAAGCAAATGTTTTAATTTCCAAAAAATATACAATTACGTTTATTTTTTATGAAAGGATATATTTGCTTTATTTAAAGTGTGTTTTATTTGTATGTGTGCGCAGGCGCTCGGCGGGGCGGGATGGACTACAGTTATGATGCGGACCTGGAAGAGATGTGTCCGGTGTGTGGGGATAAAGTTTCTGGCTATCATTACGGTTTATTAACCTGCGAGAGCTGCAAGGTATTGCATAAACCATTTAAAGTAAAGTTTAAGATGCTTCGGGTTATCTAAAATGGCATGGCGTTATTCTATATTAACTGGATTTATTCGTTTGTGTTTAGCTACATGTTTAATTGAAAGCCCAGATAATAAGATTATATATATGTTAAGAACGAATCAAATAGCTTATGTGAGTATTTTCTGTGTTAAGTATACGGAAAACTCTTTATTTCGAATATATAAATACATAAATAATCGAATCAAAAAGGCGCGCTTTTAAAAAGAAAGGTTCTATTTTGGAATCGATTCCATTTATAACGTTTCAGTGTTCTGAATATTTGAAAAAAAAGTTCTATACATTTTAGAACGTTCACGGCAAAGAAAGAACGATCTTAACTGAATGATTATTATATGGCATCGCTGCAATAAAAAAAACATGCATGACATAAATCATTTGGATTATTTTAATTATGTATTCGTTAATTTTAAAACAAAGGCCTATGAAAGTATATGTAATATTATTTTGAAATGAATACTACCTTTTATTGTTACTAACAACTCCTGTTTAATTCTGTATTTAAAGGGTTTCTTTAAGAGGACAGTACAGAATAACAAACGGTACACATGTGCAGAGAGTCAGGACTGTAAGATTGATAAAACCCAGAGGAAACGGTGTCCTTTCTGCCGTTTCCAGAAATGTCTCAACGTCGGGATGCGACTGGAAGGTGAGCGAATTACCTTAATTAATCTTAGATTCAATTTAATACAGAGAACTACATTATGAAGTGTATTTATAAATAAAAAAAGCCTATTTATAGCCTATTTTCAGAGGTAGGCTATGTAATGGCTGCATTTGCAAATATTTTCGGATCAAATTAAGCTATGATTTGGTTATGTTTTTAATGTCTAGTTGTTTATTTATGTTGCTTATCTTAATGTCTTATTTAAAAAAATCAAATATATATTTTTTTATTTTATTATGTACTTTATAAATTCCATTAAATTTAAATGATAATAATAATAATACATTTTATAAGCTCTATAACAACAGAGAAATCAAACATGCAAAGGATTCAACACAGACAAATTATTAAATATAAACACATAAGGATGATCAAGAATCTAAAAATGCAGTCTTAGAAGATGAGTTTTAAACATCGTAATGCTAGCGTGGAAGTATTTCTTATAGAATAAGGGTATAAATTATATACCAATAGAAAAAAAAATCTTGTAGTAGGTTATGATCTATACATTTCCTTATCCAAAAGCTGGCAGAAATCGCTATATAGGAGTAGGACATGTTGACCCTGAAAATAAACAACGAATTAGAATTTAAATCGAAGCAGCTTGATTGATTTCAGAAGTCGGAAAAAAAATAAGCCGTGAAAAAAAAAGCAGTGTTTTTGCAAGGTCGCTGTTATCTGCAGGCACCTTTGCGTTACCGGCTGCGCTCGCTTTGCTTCTGGATCAAGGTTAAGTATTCTTTTTAAGCACGGCTCTATTTTTAATCGCTCAGGCTATCATGGTATTTTTAACTAGTTCGTGAGTTAATAGAAGGACGAATTTTAGAGAAACAGACAAGACGCAACATTCAAATGCTTGGCGAACATGACCCGCATAATGATTTCAAGAAACAAAAACGGCGTTAAAAATGTATTTATTAATTATTTAGAGTTCCACAAATACCATTTTTAATTAGCGTGTTTATTTACTTCAGAATACAATTTGATTTGAGGTAGAGTATGCTGGAGAGACTTTCCCTCTGTTTATTATAGCTACTACATTAATAATAACTGATATTCAGTGTTTGAATATCAATATATATAATTAATATATATATATGTATATCAATAAGTGATGTTATTCATTGATTATTATACTTATTATTATTGTTATACCTATTATATTTTTATTATATAATTAATTAGTACCACATGACCTTTTACAGTCAGGGTATATTTCATTCATTCGTTTTTCTTCGGCTAAGTCCCTTTATTCAACATGGGTCGCCACCTCAGAACTTGTTCATCTTATAAAAAAATGTATATCATTATCTTTGCATAAACATTTTATCTAGTTTATTATTATCTGGATTACTTGTAGTATTCTTTTTTGGGGGGAGGGGGGTATATTTCAACATAGAAATTCCTTTAGATACTGAAGATATTGATACCTTCATTCTAAAATATAAAGGTTCTTTATTAGCATCAAGTCAAAGTCAGTTTCATTGTCAATTCAACCACATGTACAGGACATACAGAGAATTGAAATTGCGTTACTCTCAGACCCTAGGTGCCTAACATATAATATTAATACAAAAAGTAGAATTTTAAAAATAAATTACAGTAAATACAATTACACATATAATATAATCTAAAAATAGAAGTAAAAAAAAATGTAAACAATACAATTACACTTAAGGGCATATGGCAAAGAGTGCAAACCAGAGTTGTGCAGATGTAAAACAGTATATAGTGCAAAAAATACAGTATAATGTAAAACAGTAAATAGTGCAAAAGCTTGTAAACATGATAATTTTGATAAATGACTGTCTTAATAGTATACAGGGAGGTAGTATGGTGTAACTAACTAGCAGATAGAGATAGATAGTTCTATGAAGAGTCTTTAACAAGCATGGAAACTTTTCATTTAGGAAATGGCTCTTCAGAAAAAAAACCCACTTTACACGAAAAGGTTTATTTATTTATTTTTTTCTTTGTTTATTGAAGTTTTTGAAAACATAACACCTAATAATGTATCATGTATATATGTTAATAAAATTATCTCAGTGTAAAAAGGATAATAAAAAAATAAAAATAATTACAGAGATATTTTTAACTTATACATCTAAGGAAGGGGTCCCATATTTCATCATACATTTTCTGTTTGCCGAATCTAGAGAACCGTATCCAGCTTGAGGGCAGAAACCATTTCAGAGAAACCATTTCAGCTAACCATTTAGAGGTTTAATTTATAGACAACCAAAAACAGTTCTCCTATGGCATTACTGTGAAAACCCCTTTTTGATTTTTCTTGCCTTTCTGGCATATGCATAATTATATACACTGTAAAAAAATCTGTAAAAAACGATCAAAAGGCAGCAGGGCTTCCAAGGATATTCTAAAAAAAAGAAAAAAAACAAAACCGTAATCACTGCCATTTTACTAACAATTACTGCAATTATACAGATTATTGCTGTCATTTTACAAATTATCACTGTAAATATTTTTTATTGTAATCATACAGAATAATTAATGTGATTTTATAGCTTATTACTGTAATTATACAGGTTATTAATGCAATTATACAAATTAATTATTGTGATTATAATGATTATTTCTGTAATTATGCATGAAATCTCTAAATATTCCATACATTTTCTCCACTTTCCAAAAAAATATTTTTAAGAATGATAAAAAAAAATGTTAGGTACAAATAATTGCTGTTGTCATAAAACAATATAACAATATAATATATTTTAAAATACAAAATTGTTATATATCAAATTGTTTCTTTCTTTTTTTTAATATTTTATTTTTTTACAAAAAACACATTTGGTCATCTTTTAACAACAAAAACAAGGTTAGTGTCACGTGAGGACGCCTGCACAAAAAATTGAGGATTTAATAGCAGTTTATTAGATAATCGTCTTGCAATTAAAGGTTGAAACAGGAACAAACAGATAATCCAGATAATCCCCAGCTCAAAGGTGGCAAACAAAGTAAAAAAGTAAAGGGGTCAAATGCGGCAAGGGGAAATGCGTCGTAATGCTCACTAAACAGTCTAAGACTCAGCAACAATGTGTCTGTGTGTGCTGAGTTTATAGTCCTTGAAATCAGTCCATAACGATCTTCTGACTGTGTAATTAGTCAGAATTAGGAACCTTTGGTGTGCGAGGTGCATGCTGGGATTTGTAGTTTGTTAAAGAAACGTGTGTAGTTTTCCAGCGATCTGCAGCTGCTAGATCACTGGTGACCATAACAGTTAGCATAGCAACATTGGAAGAGTGGTAAAATAAACATTTTATAGTTTACAGTGCACGCATCATATGCAGCCTACAAACATTAGGCTATTTTTTGACATTATTAATCTCAAGTTAATCTTAATATGATTGCTATGTTCACTAACATTGACAGAATTTTTGTTTCCCTATTTTTACAGGAATAATCTGTAAATATTTACAGAAAATTACGTGTTACTCAAAATTTCCTTTAAAAAACAGAAATGTAATACCAAAATACAAGAATAAATAACTGTAAATTTAATGTTTGAATGTTTTATTACAGAACATATCTGTAAAACAACAGGTATTTCACTGTATAGTGAAAATTCTGTAAAAAATACAGATAATTACCTGTAAAATAACGTTTTATTTTTTACAGTAAGGGATATTGCATTATAAATAATAAACAATTTTATATATGCATGCAGCATACTGTTTTAATATTTGTTATTGTATTATATTTGTTGTTTATTTAGTTATTAATTATACCGTTAACGTTTTTCTCTATATATATTTGCTTTCAGTGTTCTATATTATTTATAATAATAATTAAATAATATTATAATAGTAAAAAGTTATGATGTATACTAAAATATAATGTAATTTATCATTGTTTATGCTCACAGCTGTCCGTGCGGATAGGATGCGAGGGGGCCGCAACAAATTCGGCCCCATGTATAAGCGAGACCGGGCGTTAAAGCAGCAGAAGAAAGCTCTCATCCGGGCCAGTGGCTTAAAGATGGAAGTCACGCCCCCTTTGCTGACATCACCACAACCTGACTACACCTTTAGCACAGCTTTGTCTGTGCCAGCTCCGAAAAACACCCACCCAAACATCGTCACCTCTGTGGCACCCACTGATTACGAACGCAGTCTCTACGCATCCAGTTCCCTGAGTTTATCCGTCCCTATCCCGGCCCACACTCCTCTGCCAGCACAATACCCCTACCCAAATCTGCCCAGCCGCGCCATAAAGTCAGAGTATCCCGACCACTACACAAGCTCAGAGCATTACACCAGCGCCAGCTCCCCAGAGTCAGTGCCAGGCTACACGTATATCGAGCAGACGCGGGTGTCCAGCAGCCCGCAGGTGGCGCCGCCAGTTTTAACAGTGCCGCCTTTGGTTCTGGAGTTTGTTCGCTGTGAGCAGGATGAGCTCCAGGTGCAAAGCAAGATAAGCGCTCACCTGGCGCACCTGCAGCAGGAGCAGAACTCACGGAGCACGGCAGCCAATCAGGAGCAGAGCTCACGCCTCGCAACCAAACCCGAGCGGCTCAGCACCTTTGGCCTGATGTGCCACATGGCTGACCAGACGCTCTTCTCTATCGTGGAGTGGGCACGAAGCTGCATCTTCTTTAAGGAGCTTAAGGTGAGTGTGTGCGTGTGTGTATGTGTGTGTGTTGGATTCAGGTATATGATTCGAATGGTAAGGAAGAGTGGGGACGAAAGTACCAATTTTCATTCATTCATCATTCATTCATTTTCTTTTCGGCTTGGTCCCTTTATACTGTAAATCTGGGGTCGTCACAGCGGAATGAACCGCCAACTTTATTTGTTCATTCATTTTCTTCTTGGCTTAGTCCCTTTATTAATCCGGCGTCGCCAAAGCTGAATGAACCGCCAACTTATCCAGCATATGGTTTACGCAGAGGATGCCCTTCTAGCTGCAACCCATGACTGGGAAACATCCATACTCACCCATTCACACACATAAACTACGGACAATTTTAGCTTACCCAATTCCCTTATAGCGCATGTCTTTGCACTTTGGAAACCCATGTGAACACATATAAACATGCAAACACCACACTGAAATACCAATTAGCGTAGCTGGGACTAGAACCAGCGAGCTTCTTGCTGTGAGGCGACAGTGCTAAACGCTGAGTGCCCTCTAAAAGCATAGATGAATAAAATAAAGAAAAAGTTACAATTGAAACAAACAGTGTTTTACCGTTTTCCTTGTCTAACAGTATTCAGGTACAGTAATTGAATAATAAAAATACAAATAATTCAGTGCAATGAATCCTTTTTAAAGGGTAAAATTTCTTATCCCTGAATGATTTTAAAAACCTCCTACAGTCACAGGCCTCAAAAACACATGCAAATGATCAATTATAATACAGACATTGCAAATCCTGTGATGTGACTATTGCAAATGATCACAGATGTTGAAATGTCATTCATATTTGGTCGTGGAAGCTCAAGCATGCTTGCTTGATGCCTGAGAACCAATTATTCCAATTAATCATTCAGTTAACCAATTAATTATTTAGTTTCAATTCAACTAGAAATACACCAGCATTCTACCACTACTCTCCTGTCTGCATGATTTGCTGGAATCTTCCACCATCTGAAATATTGTTATGGCTTTTTTATTCTCTTTTCTTCATCTGCTGTATGTTAAGCTGCTTTGGTACAGTCTATATTTGTAAAAGCGCTATAGAAATAAAGATGAGTTGACTTGTAATAATCATTCTTGAGTGTCACAGGACACCTGATAGCTACCACAAAAACCAATGTGCTTGGAGTTTTAGCTTCTGACAGTCAGGATGTGGAAGTAAACATTTATTTTTTTATCGAATGATATTTGTATATTTGCCTATTTAACCAGTAGACTTGAAATATGGCATTTTTACCCATACAACTAAAATACCTTCAGTGTATATATTTTGTATTTCCGTCCTTTTTTAAGTTATTGTGGCACTTGCAATGCTTCATGGGATTGTAGTTCTTTCCCTTATTAAATATTGGTGGGATGTTTCAACCTTTAATGTGGGTGAAATATGAACAAACTGGGTTAAAAAAAAGTCATTTAAAGCAGATGCTGAGTTTGTCCATATTTTCATCTATTTTTCCTATTCTTTTAACCCCCACCCCCCACCAAAAAATACTCCTGTAACATGCCAAAAATGCTAAACAGGGCAAAAATATGCTGCATAAGTTTTATGCTTTCGCAAGAACAAATGAGGATTGTTCTTGTGCCTCAAATAGGTATGATTAGGCTACTCTTTATTTCCCGGATCGCTGTTCAGCATATAAAGAAATCATGTCTCCTCAGGATTCTTGGATAAACCCACTTGATACATATTTATATGTTGATCTCTATGAAAATTTTGAAGTGAGAATTTTGAGTGAGCAGACTTTTGTTGAAGGGACTGAAATCTGTCAGGTCTGATTAAAAATCTCTTCATGTGTGTTCCAAGCATGAATGAAGATCTAAAGGGTTTGGAATGATATGAAGTCAAGTAAATGATGACAGAACTGCAATTTTTTTGGGGGTGGACTACCCCTTTAATAACATTTCTTGGCATTATAGTTTCTAAATGCTTCTTAGTAGATTTTTTTAGGTGTTTTCAAAGATTCGAAAATAAGTCAGCATCTTGAGGTTAAAATTACATTGAATTGACATTGAAAATGATCTCAAAAAACACGTCAAAATGCAAAGCGGTTTGATGTCAAAACCTTGACGTCCATTTGACATCCACACATTGATGGCTTTTTGACCATCAGAATAATGACACGAAAGTATTATAATATAAGAAAGGTTTTATATATCTCAAAGCTTCAATTATAAATACACTGGATTTTGTGTCCCTACTATTCATGTAAACTACCTTGCTGTCAAAGGACAGTCCTGTAATTGAATGTTAGATACCAATTTGATGTTGTTTTGACATCAAGGTATTCAATTCACATCCAATCGGTGTGCATTTTTGATTTATTTATTTTTTTCACGTTGTTTTAACATCAAGAAGCCCACTGGGTATCTGTTCTGTATTATTATTATTATTATTATTATTATTATTATTATTATTATTATTATTATTATTATTATTATTATTATTAATTACTTTGACAGTCATTTGTATGGTGCTGAAATATTTTATTATCATAAATAGGAAAACTGCCACAACAAATTAATTCCCATCTTCCTCTGATCCAGGTCACAACTGCTTATTCCTTCATTCATTTTCTTTTCGGCTTAGTACCTTTATAAATCTGGGTTCGCCACAGCAGAATGAATCGCCAACTTATCCAGCATATGTTTAACACAGCAGATGGCCTTCCAGCTGCAACCCAACACTGGGAAAACTGCTTCTTCAATTCTCGACTTATTCAATTCTCTCCCATTATTTTGTTTCTAATCCCGATTTCAAGGTCAGAATTATGACCAAAAAATGCAAATATGCAGCAATTGTTTTCTGCCACATCTGTGGGTGTTTTATCACATCCAGACACTGATAGAAAGTTGCAGATTTTCAGAAAAAAAAACATGCATATAATTAAGTGCCTTAAAGCGACATATAATTGTGTACATGTGCATTTGTATGTATAGATATAGGTAGACAGATTTTTATTGATATCGAAATTGATATTTTTAAAGTCAGCATCATCAAATTGGGTAATATAATGCTTTTGTTACAGACACACGCACGCTATTTAGTGATATTTATTTATTTATTTATTTATATTGTGTCATTTCTTATTGAATGAAGTTGTTATTAAAGTTATTATTATGTAATATATTTTTATCTATATTGAACCTGAGTTGCTGATGTGACTTAAACTTGAACACACACACATGCACATAATATTGGCATGAACAGAGCGGATACAGTTGGCATGATGAAATGATGCTGACATGGATGAACAGGAGGTGTGTGTGTGTGTCTGTGTGATTGTCTGTGTTTTTTCTCCGTGTGTGTGTGTCAGACACGGCCTGCTGTGTTTACTCTAGCTCACTGTCACGTTTATAATGGCTTTAGCATGTGGACAGCGACGTCTCTTGTGGTTTGAGGAAGATGTATTTGTATATGTGGTTTCAGAGTATATGTGATGTATATAATTGGAAAAAATGGGATGTATTGATGGTTTGAGCTGGTTTTGGTGGTGATGATTGGATTGATGAGTGATGACAATCATTTTTGTGCCTATTTTACGATATACAGTTGAAGTCTGAATTACCCTTTGAATGTATTTTTCTTTTTAAAATATTTTTCAAACGATGTTTAACAGAGCAATTAAATTTTTTACAGTATGTCTGATAATATTTTTTCTTCTGGACAAAGTCTTATTTGTTTTATTTTGGCTAGAGTAAAAGCAGTTTTAAATTTTTTAAAACCCATTTGAAAGTCAAAATTATTAGCCCCTTTAAGCTATAATTTTTTTCGAGAGCCTACAGAACAAACCATCGTTATCCAATAACTTGCCCAATAAATTACCCTAACCTGCCTAGTTAACATAAATAATCTTCTCTCCGTTAAACAGAAATTGGGGAAAAAATAAACTGGGGGGCTAATCATTCTGACTTTACCTGTATATACTCTATTTTCCAACAAAGGTTTGGGGTTGGTAGGATTTTTGCTCCCCAAGACTGCATTTACTTTATCAAAAATAGAAGGGAAATAATATTGCTGTTAACGTTAAAATGGTAACACTTAACAATAAGGTTATGTTAGTTAATGTTGGTTAATGCATTTACTAGCATGAACAATCAATACATTTTTTACAGTATTTGTTCATGTTAGTTATCGTTAATGAAAATACAGTTGTTCATTGTTCGGTCATGTTAACTCACGGTGCATACTCATGTTAACAAGCATGACTTGAAATATTAATAATGCATTAGTAAATGTTGAATTATGATAAATAAATGCGGTGGAAGTATAACTAATAGTACCTTATTGTAAAGTGTGACCGTTAAAATAAATAAATAAATAAATTAATTAATAAACACATGAATACATAAATAAATAAATAACTAATACATGCTGGCACTTAATAATATGTTAAAATGGAACTTATTTCTGTTATGCTAAGCTAAATTTTCAGCATCATTTTTCCAGTTTTCAGTGTAACATCGCCTTAAAGATATCTTTCTAATTTGCTGGTTTAGTGCTCTAAACCATTTATAACCATCAATTTAAATCAACATTGCTGAATGAAAGTATTATTTTCTTAAAAACAAATCTTTAAAAAAACTTTTACAGCATATTAGAAATTTGCGGTATTCTACTGTAATCAAAGTAATGAAGTACTGCCACTGTAGATGAAGACAAAATGAGATGAATAATGAAAATAAATTAACATCTTGTATCACAAAATGTATTTAAAATAGATTAATGAATGAAAATTACTTTTGTAAACCATTATAGATGGATACAATAATAATGAATAATAAAACTACTGTTGTACATGAAAATAAATAAATAAATATTACTAACCCTAGACTTAAAGAAGTTATTTAGTTATTTGGGGGCAACACGGTGGCTCAGTAGTTAGCACTGTTGCCTCACAGCAAGAAGGTCGCTGGTTAGAGTCTCGGCTGGGCCAATTGGCATTTCTGTGTGGAGTTTGCATGTTCTCCCTGTGTTCACATGGGTTTCTTCTGGGTGCTCTGGTTTCCCCCACATTCCATATGCTATAGGTGAATTGAATAAACTAAATTGGTCAGTGTGTGTGTGTGTGTGTGTGTGTGTGTGTGTGTGTGTGTGTGTGTGTGTGTGTGTGTGTGTGTGTGTGTGTGTGTGTGTGAATGAGTGTGTATGGATGTTTCCCAGTACTGGGTTGCTGGTGAAAGGGCATCCGCTGTGTAAAACGTGCTGGAATAGTTGCCGATTTATTACGCTGTGGCGACCGCTAGATAGGGACTATATAGGAATAACGCTAGTAAGCCGAAGGAAAATGAATGAATTTATTTATTTGTAGTTACAATTGTGTGCTACAAATATTGTGACACAGAATTTATATTGAAACATAATTGTTTTGCTGTTGTTTTAGTGGAATTTTCACTATAGTGTTGTCATATTTTGATTCTTTAAATTGTAAAATGATTGTGCACGTTAATAACATATAATCACGACATATATTCTATATCAAGCTCATTAGCTATTTTTTGTGGCAGAATAATGGCATCATGAAACGACAGCTCTGCTTATACTGTGTCCATTATAACCTATGGCACTGATGGGGTCTTTAAATAAAACACTTGAGTTTCGGTGGTCCTGAAGAGCTCTTTAAATAAACTCGAGAGTGTTTGTTGTCTTAGAGGAAATTGAGGATATACTCCTTTTCTTTTGTCCATTCAGTGCTCTTGTTACTCTCTGTAGTGTTTCCAAACCTTGCTGACAATGCAGCATCTACACAATCATACATTACAGCATTTAAGTCACACACTCACACACAGACATATGAACAATGATACTGAAATTACGCACACACCTAATAACATAACGAATCACATCAGACACATGAATAGAGATACAACAGAGGTAGGAAACCAAGTCATGGAAAACAATAGGATGGCCAGAGTAAAAACTGACATATTACTATTAAATGAAAACATGAAGCTGCTTTGAAATACAACTTACCATATAAAAGATATAAGAATAAAAATATGACTTGAAATGAGCAGGTGGCACGGTGGCTCAGTGTTAGCACTGTCGCCTCACAGCAAGAAGGTCACTGGTTCAAGTCCCGGCCTGGCCAGTTGGCATTTCTGTGTGGAGTTTGCATGTTCTTTCCTTGTTGTGTGGGTTTCCTCCGGGTACTTCGGTTTCCCCCACAGTCCAAAGACATGCGCTGTAGGTGAACTGAATAAGCAAAATTGGCCATAGTGTATGAGTGTGTGCATGAATGAGTGTGCATGGGTGTTTTCCAGTACTGGGTTGTAGCTGGAAAGGCATCCACTGCGTAAAACATATGCTGGAATAGTTGGCGGTTCATTCCGCGGTGGCAACCTCTGAAATAAAAACTAAGCCAAAGGAATATGAATGAATGAACTTGAAATGAAAGGAATTGAAATGGAAGAACTGCAAGAAATGTTTAGGAGCAATCAAAATTAAAAGAGAAAGAGAAGGAGAAATAAATACTGTTCCATCAAAATAGCAACATAAGAAATCATAATAAATATTTAGGCTTAAAGGAAAATTCAAGACAAAGATGGAAAAAATGAACTTGAAATTATTGCTAATAAATTGTAAAGCTGATTTGAAATGATAATTACTGTGAAAAGTGTTGTACAAATAAACTGGAATTGAATTGAACTAAAATGACGATTAATTTTCACGTTTAAAGTGATGCTGAGCAAAGAGAAACAAACGAAAAAAAAATAAGTTACTTGAAATGAAATTAATTGAAATTAAATAACAGCATTTAGACCACAAGAAATGTGTAGGACTAAAAAAAGAGAAATAATTGCTGTTCCATCAAAACAGCAACATTAAAATTGCAATAAATATTTAGGTTAAGAGAAAAAGGAAAGATGAAGAGGAAAAAATGTAAGTATTGTGTTAAAATTCTAGAGCTTATTTTAATGTTAATTACTGTGAAAAGCGCTGTACAAATAAACTTGATTTGAATTGAATTAAACTAAAATGGCAATGAGTTTTCACATTCAAAAAAAAAAAATACTTGGCAAAGAGAAACAAAAGAATAAAAATAAGTAACTTGAAATTAAATTAACTGAAACGAAATAACAGCATTTAAACCACAAGAAATGTTTAGGACCAAAGAAATAGGAAAAAGAGAAATAAAAAAAGAGAAATAAGTACTGATCCATCAAAATAGCAACATTAAAATCACAATAAATATTCAGGTTCAGAGAAAAATTCAAGATGAAGAGAAAAAAATATGAAAACATGGAAGTATTATGTTAAAATTGTAAAGCTGATCTGGAACGATAATTACAGTGAAAAGCGCTGTACAAATAAACTTGAATTTAATTGAATGAAAATGACATTGAATTTTTATGTTTAAGTTAAAATACCGGGCAAAGAGAAACAAAAGAATAAAAATAGATAACTTGAAATGGACTAAATTGAAATGAAATAACAGCATTTAACCCACATAAAATGTTTAGGATCAGAGAAAATAAGAAGAGAAAGAATAATTTCATTAAATTAGCAACATTAAAATCACAATAATTATTTAGGGTCAAAGAAAAATTCAAGATAAAGAGAAAAAGCTGATTTGGAGCGATTAATATTGTAAAAACATACAAATAAATGTGAGCTGAATAAAAATCAAGATGAATTTTCACATTCAAAGAAAAATACTATGAAGAGATACAGAAAAAAATGTAAATAATGCCATTAAATTACAAGAAATTTCCAGGTTAGGAGAAAATACATGAAGGGCCGAATGAAAATAATGGAAGAATGCACCTATTGAATTGAAGAAGCATTCAAATGAGGAAAATGTCAGAAACATAAAACTAAGAACAATCTTTAAGCCATATAGGACTGAATCATGTTTTTTTATAATTTAAGAGTGTGTGGTTCCCATTCTCTTGCTTCTCAGAACTACCTTTGTGTATGTACAAGAGAGAGAGAGAGAGAGAGAGAGAGGGAGAGAGAGAGAGAGGGAGGGTGTGTGTGTGTGTGTGCATGCACGCGGAGGGGTTAGAAACACATTCCAGTCCAGATAAGCGGAGAATGTGAATGCTGTAGTTGTCTGTGTGTTCAGTCTGGCCTCCGCTCTGAAGGTTTTTGTCTTATTCAGCAAGTGATACTGCATTTAATTCATCAGATTCCTTTGGTAAATAGTTGCAATACTCATTTGATTATCATTTTAAAAATAATAATTAGAAACAATGTGTTGTTATATTCTGATGTCACAAGAAAATCTTTTATCAGTCCACCCAGACCCTTTTTATTTCAGTGCTCTTTAGAAACCAGTCAACTGATCTCAAGCTGATCTAAAAGTAATAATAATATAGATAGAAACATTTTCATTTTTAAGTATTCTGCAAGTGTATTAACACTTTTAGCATTACAGTCTTGTAATAACATATTGGAAGTTTGGATTTCTTATAGCACAAAGTGTTTAAATATTCTGAGTCCTTTAAAAATCTTAGTGGAATGTAAAAATGTTTTTATAGTAGTGAGTAGAAATGAGTAGAAATCTAAAGGTGACCTTAAGATCTATTTTTTAATCTTTAAAGGGCACCTATTTTACCCCTTTTTCAAGATTTCAAGATTTTTTCAAGAATTTGTAAAGTTTTAGCTCAAAATACCCATCAGATTATTTCTGGATAATACCTTTCAGGATCTGGGAAATTTGAGCTGTTAGGACAGTGTAGCTGTTTTTTTGCCTGTGCCTTTAATGCAAATGAGCTGGTTCTCCCCACTCACTGTTCCCATGTGCATGTCAGAGCCATAGAGATCAATCTGTATTCCTCTGATGCGTGTAGCCTTCAGGTAGATAAACAGCTCAGTGACAGACAAGAATGAAGCAGATCTGCCTTATTACAGTAAGAACTTTTCATACGATTATTTGATATATTTGTTGTGGAGTTAATTCAAGCCTTTCTGCAATGATGAGTCACACATGATGTCGTTATCAAGTCTGCGCACATGCACACACACATGTTTAGCTTCGCTTTAACGTCTGCAAAGCTAAAATTGTGTTAAATTGCTGATTTAACGTCTACGAATCAGAACTGAAGCGTCTTCTTTTATAATTGTACTGGCTGTGATGAGGAACCACAGAAATTTTACTGTCTTTATTACAAACATGCACTGTTTTAAAACATTTTAAACTTGTAAAACTCATTCTTGAGGTACAGATGATCACAGCGAGCTGAACAGATCTTTTAATCCCAGTTGGTTAGAGCAAGTTCTGTCTTGTGGATATGATTATACACCTTACTACAAGCACATGTTAATATGTGGCTGTCAATCAATTCAGTGGATGGGGAAACCAAATTGTAGGGATTTGGATTGTATCTTTACGATAGGAAATAAAAAAAAGAAGACTAATTGTCTTTATATCACTCCAATATGACTGTTGACACTAGTTCTACACTAGTTCTACACACAGTTCTGTCCAAACAGCTTACAAATGTTAATTTTCATCATAGATGCCCTTAAAAGTATGTAAGCCAAATGTATTGTATTGTATTGTATTGCATTCCAAATGTAAGATCCATGATAGAATCAATCAGAATATCTAAAGAGTGTTTATTGTCAAGTATTCATATAAAAAAGCTCAAATAAAACAATATTTACTTCCCCCTTTTCACCTGTAGATATGTTGAGATCAGTCCATTTTTCGTTTGATGGATAATGATTGCGTGCTCCTTTAGTTTGCTTTAGTCTGCCTTCTACAGGCCTGGAGAAAGTGTTTTGTCTCAAATGGTTTTATAGAAAACAGGGAAACACTAAAGAGGCTTTAATATGTTGTGTGTTTTATTTGACTGCACAGAGCAGCATTATAACAGAACCCTAAAATGTATTTAGTAGGATGTAATGAATTTTAGTTAATAAAATTTTTGTTTAAAAATGAATTTTATATATATATATATATATATATATATATATATATATATATATATATATATATATATATATATATATATATATATATATATATATATATATATATATATATATATATATATATACATACAATAAATTTACTGAAACTTCAAATTTCCACAATTTAATTTCGTTATTTGAGGTATTTAAAACCACGACAGACAACAAATTACAAAAAAATTTCAATTATAATGTTAACAAATTAAATTATCTAAAATCCTTAATATTGTTTTACTATATAAAATGCTACAGACACAATATAATCACTAAAAAATAGTAAGTTATAGCACTACAGTTGCATTTGGAAATCAGCATATACCAAGGTATGATAGTCTTAATAATCGTGTGTAACAGCATGGTAGTTTATGTAAGTGATATATCATTCTGTCTGTCCCTAATAAAGCCAGTGGGACAGGATGCTGCAGCACTAATACCGTCATCACTTCCTCTGTCTGTGCTGAAAGACAGTTTCCACCTCCACTGTTACCTGAACAGGTGTGTTCACACACACACATCACACCCACACACACATGCCGGATACAAACCATCACTTATTTACCCTCTGAAGACAAACAAATGTAGACAGTATATGAAAGATGCTTTGTGTGCATCTCAAATCTATCAACACACACTCGTATTAAATCAGTTCTCAAACGTGCTTCATTTGGAAAAGCATCACAGTAACTCATTTAAAGTGATCCGAAAGTTGCTGCAGATTTTTAATCTAGTATGAGGACATATTTGCAACCTTGTGCAGGAGCGGGTTTACATTTTGAGCTCCTGCTTTTATCTTTCACTTTCAGCAAACTAATGGTTGGAGAGCTGTGGCTAAGCATATTCACCCAACTGACACCATCAAAGCAGCACTGCCATTCCAAAGTGGAATCTGAGTTTTATTTTTATTTTTTTAATCGAAATAATAAGAAAATTGTTTATGTTTGTATTATGTTTTAATTATATATATTAGGTAGGGGTGGGGTTTTGTTTGAGCTCCTCCTCTCATCTGTCACTCACAGCAAACTAACAGTTGGAGGTGCATTTACACCGCAGCAATAAACGTCAATGTAAACACACGAAAACAACACTAACATTATAGCAGACACTGTAAAAAGCTCATTCTCAGCCACTAGACTTTTTTTGACAGGGTATTCCAGTGTCATTTAGTGTCAGAACGTTGTGGGGCTGCTGTACAGGAGTTATTATAAGGGATCGCAAAATTTAGTGGTTTTTATTTTAGAGTTTTTTTTTTAAAAGCATGACGGTAAAACATGAATGTGGTTATGAATATATTAAAACATGTGCTTTTTTGTTGTAAAAATTCGTATTAATGACAAAAATACAAATTTGTGCATCTCCTTACATCCGTGTCCAGATGTGGCTGGTGTATTCTGGGAAATTTTCGTACCCCTTGGTTTCGAGTGTGGTTCTTAAAAATCTTCATTCGATGGGGTATCTAGCCCTTCCCCTTAGCCCTATGCCTTCAAGCTAAACAGAAGTGGGACACCCCTACCCTTTGGCGGGAGCGCGCAAAACGAGGGGTAAGGGGAAGGGCTAAGGTGTAGAATTGGGATTGAGCCTTAATCTTCTTATGATTTTTGGCATAAAAGAAAAATCGGTAACACTTTAGTAAAGGGACCAATTCTCACTATTAACTAGTGGTCTATGACCTGCCAACTAAATCAATATTGGCTTTTTATTAGTACTTAAAAAGTATATATTCTGCATGATCTTATACATCCATAGTCCTACAAACTATAACAAATATTAATGAGCAGCAAATTATTAGTTTATTGAGCTAAACTTTGCAGTTAATAGTTTGTCAATATCATGAATTGTACTTTAAAGGCAACCTATTATGTCCCTTTTTACAAGAAGTAAAATAAGTCTATGATGTCCCTAGAGTGTGTATGTGAAGTTACCAATTAAAATACCTCACAAATTATGTTTTTATAACTATTTAAAACTGACCTTTTTAGGCTTTCAGCCTAATTGTGCCATTTTGGTGACTGTCACTTTAAATTCAAATGAGATTGTGCTCTTTTCAAAAGAGGGCGGAGATACAAATGCCTGTGTGTCAGCATAGTGGCAGATTTAAAAACAAGCCTAACTTCATATGCTAATGAAGGAGAGATTGTCAGTAATGGGCAGGGATTTCCCCCTCTGATTGCACGTACAAATGGAGAAAATCAATCAAAGTATTTCTGCATCTATTTATTAATAGATGTTTACCATAAGAAGCTGATTATTTTCACAGCCTGCTGCCACACAACTCTGTTTAGACCTCTTATAAAAGTGATTTTTGCATTATTTCAACCTCTTTAAAATAAAGTGTGTCCAAAAAAATCTGTATTTTGACCCATACAATGCATTTTTGCTATTGACAAAAGTATACCCCTGCAACATTTGTAATCCAGAGTTACGTATAATAATGAAATAAAACTGTATAATATATTAAAACCACATTCTGAATGTACTGTAGCTTCTCTCCTCATTGGTCTCTTTATGATTTGACCCCCTCATTCGCACAAATTGATATTTGTGTCCTTCTGAGTCCAAATCCCGAATTTTTCGCAACACAAACAGAGGCGTGTTTTACAAAGATAAAGCAGAAAGAGAAACGGCTACAGGAATAAAGCCTGCGTTGTGGAAGTCTGGGCCAGCGGGCAGGTATTATCGCCGATAAATGAGGGTTACAAAATGTATAAAGCGCTGACAGGGAAGTGTTGTGGCGTTCAAGTGTAGAAGTGAATGTGTTTGCGTCTGTGTGTGCTTTCAGAGTCAACAGCTACTGCTGAGAAATGGACAAGGGTCTTGTTTTACTCATAATCTTTTCAGAGCAAAGCTTTTTCTCCGTCCCATATAATAGCCCACACCGGGGTGCCAAGGGCATTTGACACTCTCCAAAAGCACCTCACATAGCACTTATGGTGATGCCGCCGAGCACATACTGAAAAAAATCAAATAAAAATCAGAGTACACTAGTAATGCTAGTAAGTTGCGGGTCCGGTATTTAAAAGGCAAGTTTGTATTTTTCTGAAAGTGCTGGTTGTAGAACTGTGATGGGATCATTTATATAGTCTTTTGTTTAGTTTTCATTCTTGATGAATTTTCAGTCAGTTTAATTAATAAAGCTGTATACAGTATATTTTACCTGGTTTTCTTTGCACGTCATGGATTGCTTGTTAGCTTAAGAAATTAAGAAACAAAATTAAAAATGGCAAAAACAAAGCATGCAGCTCAGTTAATTAAATGTCATGAAGCCATGTGAAAACAATGTAGTTATTTTTAGTTTATATTTGCATATTACTTATTTAATTTGCATAATGCTTATTGTTGCAGAATGCAATTCTTTGTATAAGTCTGAGACTCATTACCTTAGCAATACTTTTTATTTGTTTGTGATGAATATATATTTATATACAGCGGGGAAAATAAGTATTGAACACATCATGTTTTTTTCCTGGGAATAATATTTCTAAAGGAGCTGTTGACATGGAATTGAACCAGATTTTGGTAAAATCCCAAACAATACAAGCATAAAAATAAAGCAAAACATTAAATTCTGAAATATTAGTTCTGTGTAATAGCAATGAAATGACAAGGAGAAAGCGCTGAACTACTGAAATGTATTTAATACTTTATATAAAAGGCTTTTTTTGGTGACAGCAGCTTAAAGACGCCTCTTATATGGAGAATGAAGTCAAATACATTGCTCAGGTGTGAGTTTTTCACAGACTTCAACGGAGTGTTAAAATCTTGATGATTCTGTGGATCTCATCTATCAAATCTGCTCTTTAATTTGTATTTTCTATTGGATTCAAGTCAGGTGATTGGCTTGGCCATTCTACAGCTTGATTTTCTTTCTCTGAAAGCATTTGAGAGTTTCCTTGGCTGTGTTTTGCATCATTTCTTGCTAAAATGTCCACCCTGATTTCATCTTCATCATCCTGATAATGTAGATGTTGAACTGAAGCAGCTAATGAGCGAAAGAACTACTGAGAGATTTCAGCTGCTGTGTGGGCTTTCACTGCCTTTCTGCATCTCCCTTTCCTCATGTGTTCAACACTTGTTTTCTGCATGATTTCATTTTATTACGCATAACTTCATTTGTAAACCAATTAGATTTGTTTTCTTTGCATATCTGGATTCCTTTGGTTGTTACCAACATCCGGGGAAAATTTCTAAATAACGCACCTTTAGAAATATGTTTTCTGAGAAAAATGGTGATTTGTTCAATACTTTTTTCCATGTTGCATTTTCAGTCACACGTATGCCAAATTTTTATATAATTAGTATTGTCATATTTAAAATGCAGTAAATGCTTAAACATGGTCTTCCATGGATCACTTGTTATTAAAACCTGCTGTGTTATAAAAGTTGACATTTTGAATTTACAAAACTGTCTTATGGTGTGTGACTGTCTCAAGCCTAGTTCAATAAATCTTATCAATTAAATAGAAACTTGTAAGATCATTAATGAATATATATCAGACCTTACATGTGGCTATTTTTTGAGTAAATGACAATAATTGTTTCACCATGCAGTTGAGAGTTCGCCCTCCTGTTAAATTTTAATTATATTATATTTTTTCCCCAATTTCTGTTTAAAGGAGAGATTTTTTTTTTAAACATTTATAAACATAATAGTTTGGTCTGTAGACAATTGGAAAAAAAATATTGCTTAAATGGGCTAATAATAATGACCTTAAAATTATAAAAAAAAAATTAAAAGCTGCTTTTATTCCAGATAAGACTTTTTCCAAAAGAAAAAATCTATTGCTCTGTTAAACTTCATTTGGGAAATATTTGAAAAAGAAAAAAAATCACAGGAGCTAATAAGTTTGACTTTAAATGTAATTTTAAATCAGGCAATTCCACAAAAAACTTTCATTAGTTCAAGGACCCCATTTAAAAGCATGTGACTGAAGCCCCATGTGACAAGTTTTTGTCCCAGAATTGTTCATATATTTAACTTTTTTGGAACCATGCAATATATAATTGTTACGTTTTGTTGTTCTTTGTGAAAACCCTGTTAATTGAAAATCTCCAACAAGTCTGACAAGTTATGGAGAAAACATATGTATTATTCATAATTTGATATATAAAACAAAGAGGACTATTTTAAGATAAGAGACAATGAAGATAAATTCCTCTCACGCTATTGGTATTATTAAAAGCTTTTACCTAATTTCTTACATTTTTGCTGTCACACCTCAGGGCATATTTAAGGTACAGTAAAAAGAAATAGTGAAAGAATTGATAAAGTTAGTGACCTTTATATTTTCTCAAACATCAGACATCAAATATATCAATATATCAATATATATATATATATATATATATATATATATATATATATATATATATATATATATATATATATATATATATATATATATATATATATATAGGGGGGCGGCATGATGGTTAGCATTACTGCCCCACATCAAGAAGGTCACTTATTTGAGTCCTGGCTGGGCCAGTTGGTGTTTCTATGTGAAGTTTGTATGTTCTCCCCATACTAGCGTGAGTTTCCTCCGGTTGCTCTGGTTTCACCCACAGTCCAAACACATGCGCTATAGGTGAATTGATTAAGCTAAAATGGCTTTAGTGTATGTGTGTGAATGCAAGAATGTATGAGTGTTTCCCAGTACTGGGTTGTGTCTGGAAGGGCATCCGCTGCGTTAAAACATATGCTGGATTAGTCTGCAGTTCATTCCGCTTGGGTGACCCCTGATGAATAAAGAAATTAAGCCGAAGGAAAATCAATGAATATACAGGGAGGCTAATAATTTAGGAGGGCTAATAATTCTGACTTCAACTGTACAAGTATATGGATACATGGATTTCTTCCTGTAAGAATGATGCTTTTGAGTGGCTAGTTTGCAGAAGTACAGTAGATGTGATACTGTTTTGTTTTCAATGTGTCATTGGAGTGTTTTGAGAATCTGGTCATCCAGTAGTGTTTGTAGTTGTAATTTGTCTCTGAATGTAACTTTATAGCTTCTTTCTACTTTGAGTCTTTACTGTAAACCATACCGTCATCTGATCACACTTTAATTCTCTTCAATACAATCTAGCTTTGCTTGCAGAAAGTTCACTTCCAGTCAGATAGAAGTGTTTCTATGTTTATTCATGAAGGCTTTCTTTTCAGTAATGAAATGTGTTTCTTTAGAAGGGCTTTAGCTGAAATCTTCTTCTCTATATTCTATTAGGCACAACATTCACTTTGCTTTTTCTTCATTTTTGTATGGAAAAGCATGACAGATAAGTGCCAGTGGGACTTATGTTTTGCAAAAACTGTCACATTGCTTCTTGCATGTTTCACAGTAGTTTCAAAACAAAATGTTCAGCAGGTGATGCTGAACAGCCTATTTAACGTCCTCAGAATCAGATAAACTTAACTATTAAGGTTTTATATTGCACAAATTCCCACCATTCTTAAATCAAACGACCCATAAGTGGAGCTAAAAGACACATTGCATCTGAAAAAACATCTCGCCTACATAAAACCTTACCCTAAACCAGGGGTGCCCAAACTTTTTTCTAATGACGGGCCAAAAACCAAACTTGATTGAGGCTAGTGGGCCAAATTTAAATATAGTTACCATGGGTAATTTCCTAACTAATTTAATATAAAAAAATGACTAGAAAACGTTGCTTTATATTAACTAATATAGCATTTAATATATTGTATAGGGAACTTAATACAGTAAAAACAAATCTCATTTACAACAAAATTACACTAGTTTTTCCTTGATTTGCTTACCGATGTGTCTGCAAAAAAAGTTACGTCAAATTAGAAATGACAATCTTTGTGTTAAAGGCATTCGCCCCAAGCCCTTTCATCATTCTCACTCTCGTCTAAGATGGGATGGTGGGCCAAATCAAAGCTTACAATAGGCCAACTTTGGCCCGCAGGCCCTACTTTGGGCATCTCTGCTTTAAACCAAACCGACAGTTAAAAGAAAAGGGGTTGAATACAAATTGTCATTTTGTCTTATTAGGTGGATTTCCGATCCTGTGTTTTACAGACCTCTAAAGCAAAAGTGCACCAGATTAACAAGTCTAACATATTTGAAAAACCATACAAATGCATTTGAGGTGATTTGAGAGTTTGGTGCAAAGACTTGAGCTGATGGGTTGATAATCTGCCCCATAATCATAATTGTCTGAAAGGGAATAAATGGTGTCGGTTTTTCTGATTTCAGCTGAACTGTGTTTATGTTTGGGTGGTATTAAACTAGATGATTGGACATTAAAAAAAGCCAGCGATTGGTCCATATGTTCAAAGAGGTCATGTTTTGATCTTCGATTGATCTCATGCTATCATGTGATGGGATTTCATAGGTCAGGGTTTGGGTTAGGAGTTCACCAAGCTTGAACTTTGCAACGCAGTGAACTGCGAAATCTTTCACACGAGCTTGTGTTTTTTGGTATGCTGCATTTGTATGTGTATGTGCAGTGTGACCACGGCTTTACCTGTAGGTTTCAAACAAGCCTGAAGCACTCAATTAGTTTGATCAGGTGTGTTTAATTGGGGTTAAAGCTTAAACTCTGCAGAGCTGTAACCCTCCACATGTTAGAATGTGGCATAATAAAAGCTCTGCTGCTTTTAAGCCACATCACACTCTTCTCTCATCAGCAATAGCTTCAATGTTTCTCTAATTTCCCTTTCATAGCTTTCAGCTTTACTCTGCTTCATAGTACCATGATAATAATTGTTGAATACTTTAGCTCATCCATCAACATGATTTCTGCAGGAGTCCTGTAGGATGTCTGAAGACCACAACTCCCATGATTTCACACTCAGTCATGAAGTCATCAAAATACACCTTTGTTTGTTGTGAATATGTACCCTCTAATGGTAAAAATTACACACAGTGCCTTTAATTGCAATATTGGGGGGGGGGGGGGGGGTTGGGGGTGGCATGGGGGTTTAGTGGTTAGCACTGTTGCCTCACAGCAAGAAGGTCGCTGGTTCGAGTCCCGGCTGGGCCATTTGGGCTAGGTGCTCTGGTGTTCCCCATGGTCCAAAGTTATGAGCTATAAGTGAATTGGATCAAATTGGCCGTAGTGTGTGAGTGTGAATGAGTGTGTATGGGTATTTTCCAACACTGGGTTGCAACTGGAAGGGCATTCGCTGTGGTGACCTCTGAAATAGAGACTAAGCTGAAGGAAAATGAATGAATGTTGGGTTGGTCCATATTTAACCCAAATTTAAATGAAAGTAGCCTAGCATTTCATACAGTCTGTTGTTAGGGTTTTGCTGAATTTATAATAGCAAAATTTTTTACATTGAGCCTAAATATTTTGACAGATATAATCATATTTGTTCAGTTTTAGAGTGGATGGCTACAAAAATCCTGTCATTTCTTAGGTATGAAAAGAAATGGTATTTAATACATTCATATCAGCATTGCTCTCCTCCATTTGCATTGAAATCTGCCGCGTGTGGGTTTTTGTCTCTCCTCTTGCACAATGTGTTCCTGCATGTCTACAGTCAGTCCAGCTTCCTTCACTGTGAGCTGAATGTGCCGTTTCTCTCGTCATGGCAACAGCAGCGCGGCATAAAAGAAGTGATGAAGCTCGCATCCAATTCTATGCGCTTTAAAAGAGGAAAAAAAACAGTGCATTTCTGCTGCAATTAACTGTTCGGCCCCGAGAGGCTTGGCCGGGGTCACCAATCTTGTATGCCAGAGTGAGCCGAAAGTTGTCACTGTAGAATTATATCATCCACATAACTGGCTATTTTCAATCCAGTTACACCTGCTAAATTGGACTGTGAATAGCCATAATAGCGTCCGGCTATACTGCGATTCATTGAATGAGTGATGAATCCCATCTCTGCTAGCATGAATGATGGTTCAGTCCATTCTGTTCCATTTTTATACAGAAACTCAATGCTATTGTGTTGGAGGTGGAAACTTGAAGCGCTCTGGAAAATTTGTGTGGGTGAAGATCCTTTTAAACCTGTTTGAATGTCCATGTGTGAAGGCACAATGACATATTCACATTGTAGTTAGCTGAATAAGAGGAAAGTGTATATATATATATATATATATATATATATATATATATATATATATATATATATATATATATATATATATATATATATATATATATATATATATATGGGCACTTATTATGTACACCTTACTAGTACCGGGTTGGACCCACTTTTGCCTTCAGAACTGCCTTAATCCTTCGTGGCATAGATTCAACAAGGTACTGGTAATTTTCCTCAGAGATTTTGAAAATATTTTCCATATTGACATGATAGCATCACGCAGTTGCTGCAGATTCAGCTGTACATCCACGATGCGACTCTCCCTTTCCACCACATCCCAAAGGTGCTCTATTGGATTGAGAGCTGGTAACTGTGGAGGCCATTTGAGTACAGTGAACTCAATGTCATGTTTAAGAGACCAGTATGAGATGATTCGCACTTTATGGCATGGCGCATTATCCTGCTGGAAGTAGCCATCAGAAGATGGGTACACTGTGGTCATAAAGGAATGGACATGGTCAGCACTTATACTCAGGTAGGCTGTGGCGTTGAAACCATGCTCAATTGGTACTAATGGGCCCAAAGTGTGCCAAGAAAATATCCCCCACACCATTACACCACCAGCAGCAGCCTGAACCGTTGATACAATGCAGGATGGATCCATGCTTTCATGTTGTTGAAGCCAAATTCTGACCCTACCAGCCGAATGTTACAGCAGATATCGAGACTCATCAAACCAGACAGGCTTTTCCAATCTTCTATTATACAATTTTGGTGAGCCTGTGCGAACTGTAGCTTTAATTTCCTGTTCTTAGCTGACAGTAGTGGTGTGGTCTTCTGCTGCTGTAGCCCATCTGCCTCAAGGTTGGACGTGTTGTGTGTTCAGAGATGCTCTTCTGCAAACCTCGGTTGTAATGAGTGGTTATTTGAGTTAATGTTTCCTTTATATCAGCTCGAACCAGTCTGGCCATTCTCCTCTGACCTCTGGCATCAACAAGGCATTTGTGCCCACTGAACTGCTGCTCGCTGGATATTTTCTTTTTTTGGACCATTCTCTGTTGTGTGTGAAAATCCCAGTAGATCAGCAGTTTCTGAAATACTAAGACCAGCCCGTCTGGCACCGACAACAATGCCACGTTCAAAGTCACTCAAATCACTTTTGTTCCCCATCTTGAACATGTCTACATGCCTAAATGCATTGAGTTGCTGCCATGTAATTGGCTGATTAGAAATTTGCGTTTACGGGCAGTTGGACAGGTGTACCTAATAAAGTGGCCAGTGAGTGTATATATAAATGCAAGTATTTATAAAATAGCATAATCATAATTAAACACAAATACGTATCTTGATCTCTTTTTTACATTACAATTTTTTTGTCCTTTAAAATGACTATTTTCTGTACAATAATATATTTGTATAATTAAGCCAAAACTAGATCACAGCTAAAAACTTTGTACATAATGAAAGGCAAAAATATTACATAAAATTTTAATAAACAGGAAAAATTAAGAGAAAGACAAATAAGTATATTTAAGTTGTACTAATTGTAATAGTATTTTAAAATAATTAGTTTGTGTTATATTAAAATGTATAAGTTTTATATTATAAATTATAAGTAATTATTTTCTATTACTAAAAATGTTATGTGTGATGAAACTCTTAATGGATAAAACTGTTTAATAAAACAGTTTTGCTTAATTTATCTTTCAGAAGGGGGTGTACTCAGTACTCTTTATTATTATACTCCATTAATGATATACATATAATTATAGTATATGTATCTCTATTAATTATAATTGAGTATATTATATTATACTCTATATATTTTTAATATATATAAATATATATATATATATATATATATATATATTTTTTTTTCTTCATAAATTAGTTTCCAATTTCCTTTATTCACACAATTTAATTTATTCCCTGTGCTCGTCAGGTTGGAGATCAGATGAAGTTGCTGCATAACTGCTGGAGTGAACTTCTAGTGCTGGACTATGTTGCCAGACAGTTACATCATGGGAAAGAGGACAGTGTGCTTCTCATTACTGGACAGGAGGTATGAAACACACACTCAAAACAAGACACATCCATTCAGCCTATATCTACAGTGTGTCATTCTCCGTATGATATTAACTGTGTGTGTGTGTGTGTGTGTCAGGTGGAGCTTGCATCTCTCCTGGCCCAGGCAGGGGTCACTCTTAGCGGGATGATCCAGAGAGGACAGGAGCTGGTGCAGCGTCTACAGGAGCTTCAGCTGGACCGCAGAGAAACCGCCTGCCTCAAATACCTCATCCTCTTTAACCCAGGTGAGAATCAGGGAGCAATTTCACTGATGCACATTTTAATATTAATGTACACTCGAAATCAAAACTAACCATATGATTTTGCTAGCTCACATTGCTAGTTTAGTGGTGAACATTTTACCTGTGCATGTCATTAGGGAAAAAATTGTTTCCTCTTGTAATCTAAAGTTAAAATCTAAAAATCCTCTTCCTGTTTGTTTTCTGATAAATTCTCAGATTATATCTGTCTGATGTATTGTGCGTGGCTAATATACTTAACCACACCCCTCCAGCTGTCAATTTTAACAACAAACAGAAATAATGGTGAGGAGGAGGAGTCTGTTAATCTATAAAAACTCTCCCCACCCCTTTTCCCAATCTTTCTGAATGAAATGTCTACTTTACTACATCCAATCAGCTCACAGTAGAAATAAAGCCACGCCCACTGTTTTCTCATTTAATATTCTGTTTCTCTAAGATCTGCTTCACAATACAGGATAAAACAGTTGTAGCTTCCAGTTTATGTGGACTTTAAACATTAATAAAACCTAGCTTAGAGGAGATATATGCAGCCTTAAAGCTGATTTATACTTCTGCATCAAGTGCAAGCGCAGCCTTCGCATGGTAGCATAGCCCTCGCCGTGGCTGACGCTCATGCTCGCCTCTCAAAAAATTCAACTTCATGTCGCAATGACACATAGCGAGAGCCGTGCAAACCCAGTGGAGCGAGTTTTTACAAGTGTCGAGTCCCACTGAGGAGCTTCAGATGGAAACTTTTGTTTTGTGTTTACCTTATGATTAAAGTTGTTGCACGTCCGCCGGTTTCCACCTTTGAATGATCGAGTTTGAGCTACTTGTACATTAAGGTAGCGTTCAGAAAAAAACAAAACACCAGCGAAGAAACTCGACACAGAGGAACATAAAAACCTACTGCCAGCTAGCGTTTCAGAAGTGTTATTGCAGTGTTATGGCAACACAAACAGCAATCAGAAGTATAAATGCACAGCTACACGCAAGGCTAGTGCCATGGGTCACGATGATCACTCGACGCAGAAGTATAGTTCAACCTTTAAAATCATTGATCATTATCTTTAATTGTGATTTTCCATTTTTGTTTTTCAGTTAAAGGGATAGTTCTCCCAAAAATGAAAAATTACTTACCATGTACTTAGCCTCATATATTTCCAAATCTTTATTAGTTTATTTTTCTATTAATTACAAAAGAAGATATTTTGAAGAAAGCTGAAAACCTGTAACCATTGACTTCCATAGTATAGAAAACAAATACTATGGAAGTCAATGGTTACAGGTTTCCAACATTTTTCAAAATAGGTTCTTTTGTCTTTAACAGAAGAAAGAAACTCTTAAATGCTCTGAAACAAATTAAGAATGAGTAAATATAAGTAAATATGATTAAATACAGAATTTTCTGAATTATTCCTTTAAATAAGGGGTTTTTAATATGTTGCTGTGAGACTTTCATATGTAAATGAGCGCTGTTATGATTGGCTGGTATCTTTGCATGTGACGTTTTAGAAGTGAATCATTTAGAAACCAGTGTTCAAAAGTTTGGAGATGTTTTTCTCTTTAATATATTTCAGATATTTTCAAATATTAATATTTACATTAATATTTATTTTCACCTACGTTGCATTTATTTGCGAATTAATCCAATAAAATTAGTAATGTGAAATATTATTGTCATTTAAAATAATTAATACTCTTTATTTAAACCTACTTCAGTTTTCAGTGTCACATGATTTTTCAGAAACCATCCTAATTATGTTGATTTGATGATTCTTCTTAATAATCCTGCGGAAACTGCAGTATTCATTGTCTCAGTGGTTAGCACTAATGTATGGGTGTTTCCCAGTACTGGGTTGCAGCTGGCAGTGCATCTGCTGTGTGAAACATATGCTGGATAAGTTGGCGGTTCATTCTGCTGTGGCGACCCCAGATTAATAAATAGACTGAGCCGAAGGACAGAAAAAAAAACTGCAATATGTATTTTAAAGTTACTTTGATGAGCAGAAAGTTCAAGAGAACACCACCTACTTGAATTGAAAATCTTTTGTGACATTATAAATGTCTTTACTGTCACTTTGATTGAATTCATTGCGTCCTTGCTGAATAAAAAGTGTTAATTACTTTTCACAAACAGAAAAACAGAGAGAAAATCTTTCTGACCCCAAACTTTTGAACACTACTGTTTTATTGTGTGAAAGGGTTATGATTAGATGTTATGACATCATCATTTCTGCAGCTCTAGAAATAGTTTGGGAATCTTTTCATTAACCTCATGTCAAATCCACCAAGCCTGAGTCCTAAAAGTTTCACTTTCTGAATCCTGATTGGCCAATAAAATGATAACTTTTTGCATATAGTGCAAGTGTCATATAACACTTAGAAGTTTTAAACCTTAATAAGTTCCTCTTGAGCGTTTTTAATGACATTTAACTAATTCCAGAGGCCAAAACAGCTTCCCGTTAATGATGAACATGTGCTAAATTTCATCTTTCTTTCTGTCTCTCTGCCTCAGCTCAGCTGATGTTTTAATAGTATAATATAAAAGGCATTTTCATAGCCTACGCCGCACCGCCGTCACCCTGTCCTCCGCGTCTTATTGAGCGTATCTATATTTCCTCCGCTGGGGTTTGACCGAGGCTAATTAACTTCTCAAAAGATGAATATTGCATTGATTTCGAGCCCCGCTAACGAGGACGCGCTTGTATCAGGCTATTTGTCGTGAGTGGCAGCGTGTTTTGTGTGGCGCTTGCTGTGCGGTAACTGGGTAATGGGCTTAATTAAAATGAAAGCCTTCTGAATCACTGCTGTTTACAAAGGCAGGGAGCCGGACCCCGTATCCACTCGCAGACGCACACGCGCCATCTATAGAGAGACTCTGGCTCAAAAGAAGTTTAATGGATTGACCCCATATTGGTCTATGCCGCCGTGCCCCTCTCTTTCTCAGCGTCAGGAGAAAATGCCCCTTTATTGTTCCGATTCCCTTAAGTGAGAGCAATTTAGCGTCAACAAAAGCTGCTTTTCATAATAAGACCGCATGTGTGTGTGTTCAGCGAGTGCTTGAAAACCCATTTTCCACTTTAACCAGACTCTGTCGATGCTTCTCTGCAGATGTGAAACTGTTGGAAAACCAGCCTTACGTGGAGAGTGTGTACGAGCAGGTGAACGCCGCGCTGCTGGAGTACACGCTGTGCGCATATCCGCAATTCCCGGACAGGTTTAGCCAAATTCTGCTGCGCCTTCCTGAGCTCAGAGCGCTGAGTTCGCAAGCCGAAGACTACCTGTGCTACAAACACCTGAGCGGAGAGGTGCCCTGCAACAACCTCCTCATAGAAATGCTGCATGCCAAGAGAACCTGCATTTGACACTCATCTGCGCACATTCACACCCGATTCCTTTGCAGATTTGACTCTATTATCGACTGTATGTTCTAGAGCCGTCATCTCTCGCACAGAGAAAACCTCATCAACCATGCCACTGTGTTTCGGAAAGAAGAAGAGGGGAGATGTCAGTGTTAATAATGACTGTGTTTATAAAATAGAGTATTGCAGCGATGATGTAATTTTGTAGGCCCGTCCAGAAGTTTGCATCACCTTTCACATGGGAATGTTTGATTCACTATTGGAATATTGCAGGAAATGTGTGACCTCTTAAGAAATTAATACAACTTTCTGAAGTTTTTAAATGGTTAGTTCACCCAAAAATGAGAGTTCTGTTATTAATTGCTCACCATTATGTTGTTTCAATCCCTTGACATCTTTGTTCATCTTCAGAATACAAATAAACATTTAAAGAACAATTTTTATTTTAACATTGGCATACAACTACAGTTTTAAATGTTCAGTTTAGCAAAAAAAAAAATGCAACGAGAATAATATGAAACTCAAAACAACTTAATACTGTTCGAAAGAAATTTAACTAATAATAATAATAATAATAAAAATAATATTAAATAATACAGCAATAACATAATTGTCTAACCTATATACTTTAATGTTCATCAATTCAGCAAAAGAGTCAACATCTAGACTCTACCTTTTTTTAAAGAACACATAATTACACATGTAACCCACCGGTCCTATTGCACCCAACCCAGTCTGGGCTGGGATCAAATCGGCGATTCTTTGCATGGGAGTCGGTTGCTCTTACAAGGAGGCTAAAGACCATGGCCTCTAGCGTCTGTCGCTAGAGCACCTTATGAGGTCAGCGGAGCGAGGTTTATCTGCATAGCACTTCGCTAGCTGGCCTCCGTTACACTTGTTTAGCTTCCACCAAACAAAAAATTAACAACAATCTTTCATGTTTGGTCACTTTAAAGTTTAATGAACATGCAGCATACACAAGCTGGGACCAATTGGAATTATTTTATCGATGATTTGATTACAATATTCAGCATTTCAATTCTTTGATAGAGAGCAAGGGTCTCGATACCTTCAAAGTCCAGAAACGGAACCAAAAACATTCCACTCCAAACACTTCAGCGGTTCAACTGTAATCATACGAAACTCTAATTAAACTCAAAATAAAGACTTTGTTTGACAATGTTGTTTCTTCCTCATCATTCTTCCTCATTACGACAATAGAATGTATTGCCATTAGAGTCAGCAGTGCAATACACAAGCGTCATTTTGGCCATGGCAAATACACACTGGCACATGCCACAGCTGAAGAGATAATATAGGCGAACAAAATCACTTCTACAGTTTTTTTGGTGCATAAAAGTGTTTTAGTAACTACTTATTGATTCATTTTCTGGACTTTGAAGATCTCATGTTCATAGCTGTCTAAGGAGGGTCATGGGGCTCTTTGTTTTAATATGAAATATCTCAGTTTGTGTTCCAAAGATGAATGAAGGTCAGTGGATTGAAAAGAAAATGAAGGTAATTAATAAAGGAAATTAGTTTTTCGGGTGGACTAACCCTTTTATGAGCAGGTATGGGGTTTTAAATTCATTTAAAATGATTGAGTTCACTACAACAAGTTTAGTTGAGTCTAAGGTCAGAAAATATTGAAATTTCATCAGAATGTGCCTTCAATATTAGAATCATTTGAGGCTTGAGGTATGTAAACCCCTCCCTTCCATAAGCCAGCTCTGCTCTGATTGGTCAGCTGGTCTAGTCTGTTTTGTTTGGAATTGAAATGCAGATTTCAAGCTGTTCATATTAGAGCTATGGCGAAAAAAATAATTTGAGAAATCCATTTTTAAAAGGATTTGCCATTCTCTTTTGTAGTCATTACAAACAACCATACTCTGCTTACATCTAATTCCTTACAAATGCACTGTAAAAATGCTGGGATCCACACAATTGATTTGTGTTGGGACAACGTGAAGGAATCATGTTAACCTATTAGTTTTTACAAATTTAAGTGGATTGAACATGAAACAGTTAAGTTGTCCTTCCCCCAAAAACTCAAGAATTGTGTTGTTTTAGCTCAGTTTGAATAAGTAGTTTAAACAAACAGCAAATGTCATTTTGCTAACAACCTAAAATGGCCAAAATCTGTAATAAAGTTAAAAAAGGTTTAAGCGAATCACAAAAGTGTTCATAATGAGCTGTTTACACAATAATCTCATGACACAGAAGACAATCCCACAAGCGCTCTTCCTCATGAGTATTTGAGTGTATGGTTAAAAACTAGCCTAGCGCACCAGCTGCTGTTAAATACTAAGCCCAGAATCAATTCAAGAGATAATAGCCATGCTTTTTGACAATTATTTTTCACCACAGCTCTAATACGAACACTCCAAAATGGGCGTTACATTTCCAAACAAAACAGACTAGGCCGGTTGAATATTTCAGCCTGCTCTCACAAGGAAACATGACTATTTTGTGTTTTGTCAGTTTAGTGGCTAATCAGTCATACGAAAATGTATGGTTTTTAAAAGGCGTGGCACCCAACCCCACCCCTAAACCCAACTGTCATTGGGGGATGAGCAAATCGTACTAAATTATATGAATGAGATTGAAAAAATTCATACAAATTAGCCACTAATAAAAAAAGTTACGAATTGTCATGCGATGGTGTTGACCAATCAGAGCGGAGTCGACATAAAATGATTGTGATAAAACGACTCATTCAGACATAGCTTTTTTAATTGAATACTTTGCAGACTGTTTACTTTGAAGGACAACCACGTTACAAACTACAGATAAGATTTTTTTCTGAAAACGCATATGACCTGTTCATTAATTTAATTGACAGATGTTAAAAAACTTAAAGCTAAATGGCGGCCATTGGCTATTGTATGTTAATGTAAGGTCATTTTTGGTTGCCTGCAACCTTCAACATTGGAGAGATGTTGAGTGTTTGAGTGCATTGACCTTAACCTACAAAGCAGGACAGACAACGACTTTTGGTTGGAAATAACTAGGTAGACATCTAAACATGGCGTCGATGTCCGTCTTCAATTTTGGACAAAATGTGAAAGTTTGGTTGTAATTGAAAATCAGATTGACATCAAAAACGTAATTCTGGCTTGATATCAGGCGCCAATGCTGAACAGAAATTGACAATTGATAATGAAAATTGAGTTGCATCAAAACTCCAATATTGGATGGACATTAAAGTTTGGGGAAATATTTAGTTGGAAATGACTGGGTAGACATCTAAACATGGCGTCGATGTCAGTCCCCAATGTTGGACAGAATGTTGAAGTTTGGTTGTATTTGAAAATAAGGTTGACGTCTAAAATTTAATTCTGGCTTGATGTCAGGCACCAACACTTAATAGAAATTGACAATTGGTAATGAAAATTAAGTTGACGTCAAAACTCAAATATTGGACGGACATTGAAATTTGGTGAAAAATTGAGTTGGCAATGACTGGGTAGACATCTAAACATGGCATCAATGTCAGTCCCCAACGTTGGACAGAATGTAGAAGTATGGATTTAATTGAAAATCAGGTTGACGTCAAAAATTCAATTCTGGCTTGATGTCAGGCGCCAACGTTGACTAGAAATTGACAATTGAATATCAAGCTGATGTCAAAATTCCAATATTAGACGGACATTGAAATTTGGTGAAAAATTTAATTGGAAATGACTGTGTAGACATCTAAACATGGCGTCGATGTCAGTCCCCGATGATGGACAGAATGTAGAAGTTTGGTTGTTATTGAAAATCAGGTTGACATCAAAAATTCAATTCTGGCTTGATGTCAGGCACCAACACTGAATATAAATTGATAATTGAAAATGAAAATTGATGTCAATCTCCAATATTGGACCGACATTGAAGTTGAAAAATTGAGTTGATGTCAAAATCCATTGCTCGATGTCACTGGACTTTGATTGAATATAAATATCAGGTTGATGCCAAAGTTCAACACTGGTTCAATGTCTGCCTCTAATATTTGACAAACGTTAAAGTTCACTTGGTAATTGAGCTCATGTCTAAACATGAGATTGGCTTGATAAAGTAAAATTTGAGTCTTAATGATGTTAAAATCCAATGTTAATATGCTCTACATTGCACAGATGATGAATTTTGGTTGACATCTAGACATGATTTCAACCGAAATTCAACATTGGCTTGACATTTACCTCCAACATGTTGAATTTTGGTTGAAAATTAGTTGAAAACCTAGTGTTAGATTGAGAATATTATTGGATAGATGCTGAATTTTGGTTGGATGCAAGAATCAGGTTGCCATCTAAACATAAAACTGGCTTGACAGCAACATCCAAATTATGATTATGGATTTTAATGTTTAACAGACCTTAAATGGGTTTTGGTTGCTACATATTATTATTAAATGTGTTTAATGTCAATATAAAGCTGACACGAGACTATTAATTATGATTATTTAATGCTACATCATGAAGCCAACAAAACACTGTCATTGTCTGTTAATCAGAGACCTTATTTCAGCCAATTAACCTTAAACATGTCAAAAAATCAATTGACTAAAGCAGAAGTGCTGACATGCTAGCTCATTTCTTGGTTGTGGCCTACAAAAACATGTCATTTATGCTTTTAAACTCTATTTAAAAGAGCAACAGATTGTGCCTTCCCTCTCTTTTCACACACGCACACAATGAGAAGCACTTCTTTAAAAAATGTATAATTGAACGACAAAGTGAAGCACAGTCACAGCCAAGAACCGCCCACTACGACAGGAAGCCATGACATTAGCGCTACCTAAAAGGAGATATTTCCAAAAATACAAAATGATGGAAAGCACATGAGCTGGTGCAATCTGTTGATTTTCTTAAGAGGGGCCAGTAAACGACCTAAATAACCGTCATTAACGTTCCCTTTTAAGACAGAAAAACGAGAGAAAGAGGGAAGGCCCCATTCAACACAAAGCATTTTCTGCGCACACACATAATAGATGTCATAAAACCTAATGAGCTGCCTATCATTTTTATTGAGTTCTACGCAATAATGCATTATATGCTTGTGAAATGTATCGTACATTTAATTCAGATCACTAGTTGAGGGAAAACACTGTGAGCAGTGGGGGGAAATTAATCTATAATTGCAGATGAAACAAGACAAAGATTTTAAGGTTAAATCAATATAGCTTTTTTTAAATATTGCGTAGAACTCAATAAAATGGTTAAATTCAGCAAGAATGCTTTAAAGATGATCAAAGGTGACAGTAAGGATGTTTATAGCTGCAAAAGCTTTCAATGTTTTATTTATAAAAGAAATCTTGAAAAATCTAAATTTGTAAAAAATGTTTATTGAAGTTCAAAGGCAATCAAAATAGATATTTTAATAAGAAAAACTATTTTACAAAATGCTTTTACGCTCGATTCAAACGGGGCTTCAGCGTCAACTTTTGACGAAGGGCGTGTCTGAAGTTGGGGCTGATGCAATCGTCAGCCAATTAAATTAGTCCGCAATCAGCTACTGTCTGAGCTGGGGTATTTGCATAAAGTGATCTTATTGGCTGATGCTTTCGTTTGCACAAATTCTACATCGACACATCCACAATTCAAATTCAAAATGAATGGGAAGTGTTAGCGCTGATCCCCCTGAGAGTGGGGCATTACTGTCTTTTTGATCAAGTAAATGCTGCCTTTGTGCACAGTAAAAAGGGATTAGTTACTTCAAAGTGAGTACCTTACCTTAAAAGTGACAAGTTGACTTAACTTAAAAAAGTGAGTTAACCGATTGTAACTTGTTAAGTTGACTAAATCTTTATAATTAAATTTTTATGTTATTTTATAATAAATTAACATAGTAAATTGGTTTACTTTTTTAAGTAAAGTCAACTAACCGCTTTTTACAGAGACTGCTTTTGCTCATTAACATATTAAATAGCCATTTTATGGCATTGTTTAAATGACAGTGCATATGTAAACTATTTTAAATACATTTTTGAGCATCATGTTTTCTTGCTGAAAAAACTATGTAATGAATGGAATTTGTATTGGCTTTAATAGGACCCTATGGATCTACGTACTATATTGGCCATTTCTGGCCATTCTGTTGCAACATGTCTTAAAATCCTTAAAATGTAATGGCTTAGTGGTTAAAAGGTGACGATTTGAAATGTTTATAGAGGAAACTGTTTGAACCTTTATGATAGCTATTGTTTGTTTTAGCTGTGTGCCATATTGAATTGCTATGCATGCAAATAATTAGGAAACTTTCTTAGAGGCCGGTCACATTGAATGCGGTTTTTGCAATGAAAGGTGCCTTTTTTATTGTTTTTTTTTTTAAGGAGCCGTTCACATATCCCGTCTAAAAGCATGTGGAAAGCACAGCATGTCACTTCCTTCACCATTTTCAGCTAAATTTGCGCTCACGCTCCTATGTCATTGCAAGGCGATTGTCAACCATTTTCTCAGAGGATGACAAACAAAACATTGCTGCAGCTCTGATACAAGTTTTATTTATGGATACAATTAAAACACTGCAGTGTTTGGGTGTTCTGTGTTTGTCTGAGGTAATTAGTCAACTGACGTGTGTATATTCCATACAAAGTATGACTTGATCAGTCAGTTCTTGTCACGTGACTCGCAGTGCGCTTACAGCATTCTGAAAAGTTGAAATGTTTTCAACTAGGAGCACCTGGAAAGTGCGAGTGCTCCAAATATACACGTGCAAGTTGTGCGCCTCCATTGAAAATAACAGATTGCGCATGCAAAAGACACGATATGTGAATGGCCCCCAAGAGTTCGATCACACCAAATACGCTTTTTTGCAACAAGAAACCCCTTTTTTTGAATGGTTTTCTTAGAGGTTGACCACACCAAATACGATTTTTAATGGTTTTTCAAAGGGGGCGATCACACAGAATGTTTTCTAATGGTCGCGAATGTTTTTCCCTCTGCTAATGCGCCCTGCATACCTTTTGTTTTTGCCATTGTGCTCTGTGCGTCTGCAGTTGATAAATCTCTAATTGTCCAATCAAATGAAAGCAGAGTCGGGGTTTCTATTGAGGTGACAGCAGGATTGTGTTGTCAAGACGACTATTGAGAATTTTAAAGATGAAAGAGAGAGACTAGTGGTCACTGTTTCGAGTTATCCAAAGCTCTATGACTTGACAAATCAAGAATATCACAATATTATTAAAAAGCTGCAGGCCTGGAAGCAAGTCAGTCTGGCAATAGAAATAACAGGTGAATGCACAATACGCAGCTGGTTCAGTGGTTGCCTAGCAACATAAAAAACGCAGCACACTTCTTTTTTTATTTTCGACAAAAAAAAGGCAGCGCGATGCATTTCGTCTTTCATGGAAAAGCGTGTTGAGTGTGATCAGCCCCTTAGAAGTCATCAGCATTATCAATAGGCATTAGACAACAAGGCAGCGCACTAGGTTTTGAACAGAGCTCCTAATTTCTGTACAATTACTTACTAAACACAACACACAAACCGAAGTGAGTTTGTGTGTCTAAAGCCCAAAGTATACTTCTGTTTGTTAGTTTTTTACTTCAGGCTTATGTGTGTGCATATGTTGAGGAAAGGAAGGTATATTAGGATTCGCAATTCTGCCTTAACACTAAAACTGTTGATCCTGTGAAGCTGAGAGAATCAGTCCGCATTAAAAAAAACTCATCAGATTTCTCAGCATGATTCCGATTGGTTCATCTCTGTACAGTGGAGTGTCTGATTGGTCAAGTTCTCTTTCATGTGACATGTTTGTGTTAATGACATTTGTTATGAGTGTGCTTAACTGTACTGTTTTAAAAGAATAAATACAAATTATTTAAATCAGGAGACGACGGTTTCATTCAGTTATTTGTCTAAGACTTGTATACTAGTAACAATCATTCGTTCATTTTCCTTCAGGTTATTCTCTATTTCAGAGGTCACCACAGCGGAATGAACCGCCAACTTTTTCAGCATATGTTTTACGCAGCGAATGCCATTCCAGCCACAACCCATTACTGAAAAACAACCATACACTCTCATTCACAGCCACACTCATTCACTACGGACAATTTAGTTCGTCCAATTCACCTATAGCGCATGTCTTTGGACTGTGGGGGAAACCGGAGCACCCGGAGGAAACCCACGCCAACACGGAGAGAACATGCATGCAAACTCCACACAGAAACGCCAACTAATTGAGCGGGGACTTGGACCAGTGACCTTCTTGCTGTAAGGCAACAGTGCTAACCACTGTCCATCCACTGCATAAAACGTATGCTGAAATAGTTGGCAGTTCATTCCGCTGTGGCGACCCCTGATAAATATGGGACTAAGCACAAGGAAATGAATGAATGATTAAACAATCATATTTCTTAAATGGACAGTTCACCCAAAACTGAAAATTCGGTCGTCATTTACTCACTCTTCACATCTCTGTTTCTTTTTTCTGTTGAACACAAAATAATCTATTCTGAAAAAATGCTGAAAATCTGTAACTATTCACTTCCATAGTATCCATGTGTCTGGAATGTTTCTAACATTTTTCAAAATATCTTTTGTGTTTAACAGGAAAAAAAGAAACTTATAAAGACATCGAACCACCCTGAAGGTGAGTAAATAATGAGTAAATTGGTCACACTTTACAGTAAGGTTTCATTAGTTAATGTATTTACTAACATGAACTAATTATGCGCAGTACTTCAGCAGTAGTTCAACATTTAAATTAAATGAAAATTATTTGAAGTTCAAAATTATTAAAGGGCATCTATGATGAAAATCAATTCTTGTGAGCTGTTTGAACAGAACTGTCTGTCTGTATAGTGTGTCCACTGCCATATTGGAGTGATATAAAAATTTCCTGACGTTAAAATAGGACCCAAATCCCAGTGATTTTGAAGCCCACTGCAATGTGACGTAGAAGGTTACTTTTCCCTGCCCACCTAACTGAATGACAGGCACCATGTTTCTGAAATAACATGTATACACGTTTACGCATGTTTGTAATAAGACATGTAACTTTTAACCGCTGTAATCACCATGGCCGCAAGGTGTCAGTAATCGCTAATACGTGTGTGTGTGTGTGCATGTGTGCTGCAATTGGCATTCGTGTGAGACTCATCATTTCAGAAAGGCTTGAATACACTCCATCACAAATACATGGAATAAACTTACGTGATATTTTTGACTGAGACTAATGAGCTGTATTTCAGCTTCATCTGAATCGGTTTCTGTCACTGTGCTGTTTATCTGACGTAACGCAGGAGAAGCAGACACACATGTAGGAACGGTAGGCGGGGAGAAGCAGCTCATTTGGATTTAAAGCCACAGGCTACAAAAACAGTTTCAAGTTTCAACTTGTACTCAAGACACCAAAATGGGCAGACTCTGGAGGCTATAATAAATAATCTGATGGGTATTTTGAGCTGAAGCTTTACAGACACAATGTGGAGACACAAAGGCTTATCTTATTTTTTTTACAGGGGTAAAATAGGTGCCCTTTAACATCCAAATTCATGCTTGTTAACATAATGCACTTTGAGTTAACATGAACTAACTGATGTACAACTGTATTTTCATTAATTATCTAACATGAATAAATACCTTAAATAAATGTATTGGTCACTGTTTGTTCCTGTGCATTAACTAATACAAGCTTATTGTAAAGTGTTACTATTTGAGCAAACTATCCCTTTTAAAGGCAGTAGTATCTGGATGCAGCCCTTATGATGTAAGCTGAGATTGCATCACTCAGCCATGCAATGTCAGACACAACGCACTCAATGTCGTGAGTGACGTCACTAACGGGTAGGGTTAGGGGTGGGGTTAGGTAAGCGCATTAAAAAGCATTGGATGCAGCTCAGATTGCACTGCACCAGGTCTGCATCCAGACCGTTTTTAAAAAGGTGCAGGTTGTAAGCTTGACACCCAGTGGTTGGACTAGGTATTGCACTCCTTGATGAAAACATACGCAAGCACAGGTTGGCAGATTGACTTGACTGTACCTGAATATCAAGCCCATACCTGTCAACCCTCCCGTTTTTCCCGGTATTCTCCCGTATTTTACAGTTCTATCCTGCTATCATCCCGTAAATCTATTTTCCCATATTTCTCCCGTATTTTCAGTCTTACTCTAAAGGGTGACAATAAACATTAAAGAGCCAATCCACCCTATACACAACCCATACCACCGAACCACCAGGGGACACCCCTTGCTCCTAAATGTGAGTCTGTTCTGTGTTTTCGTTTTATTTAGGCATGAAAACACTTTGAAATAAATATAAAAATGACGCGATTCCCTTTCCTTTTCAATACAGGCGCCATCGCCACTCCTATGCAATCCTCAAAACAGTCATATAGCAGTGCGTGACTGTCAGCTGACGCGATCCATAGTGATAAATAGATGCTGTTTTCCAAATGGATTCTGTACACGCGATTTGAAACGGAGCGAAAGTCTGGGTTTTGGGTGCATGTTTGAACAGACATATACACACATAATTAATAATAATAACATGTAAAAATGTCAACCTTGGTTGGTTTTTTTAGAACATTTTGTCCTAAATGAGCATTAAAAGTTATAAAAGCAATCGAATGCTTTCATTATAACGTTAGACAAATCTAAATAAATGAGATTCATTCGTTGCTCTTTAATCAGAATGTGTAAGTTATACAGTGAAGAAAAGATTAATGAGATTTGATAACTTAATTCTATTTCTTTATAATAGCTTTTAATTTGAATAGGCATTTTACTATTTTTTTTGCTGCTAATGCATGCTATTTACTTTTTTCTTTTGTAAATAATAATAATAAATCATATAACCGACCGTTTAACTGTTTATTGACAATGAAACAGCGCCAGAAGAACAAAAAGTCAATAATTTGGGGATGTATTCAAAAAAAAATGTTTTTTTGGGGGGGGGGGGGGGGGGGGGGGGCATATTATGGTGGTCATATCCCTTATGTTCACATCCCAATGTTGACAGGTGTGATCAACCCTAAAGGCTGATTTGAACTGTTTTCTAACTAAAAGCATCAGTACACGACAGAAGAAATATTTTTTCATACTAAAAGGAGTTTTTGTCCGAACCAACACCTAAAATGTCTATTTTAGAAACAGCTTCTATTTCTTACAGGTGAACAACAGGATGAACTATGATCACCTCAGCTACACCTCATGTGCTTTATTCAGTGTTAAATGCTAATGTGAGTTTGAATGCCATTTTACATGACATTTATTGCCATATTACAGCATATAGTCTCACCTCAGATTTTGAAATTAAAATAAACCGTGTGAAATTCAACTTTAGAACTGTGACTCAAATATCAATGATTCAGCATCTACATTTAATAACGTTAAAGTGCTTTAATATGTATAAATTAGATTATAAACCTTACCATTTTGTTGGAGAACAGTGAGTGCACTGTTCTGTGCTTCTAAATGGCTGTATTTACATTTCTGTCGTCTTTCGTCTGGTGCAAACATCCAAATTGCTTATCACTGCAGATCTCGTCATGTAGCGTGTTGTTTGGAAATGGGGTTGCAATGTAACCTGCTCACCTAATGTTTAAGTTCGTAATATTTATATTATTTGCTAATTAATAACCTCATGTGGAACTCTGAATCTGTCTCAATTCGGAGTCTGCTACTGTCCACTAGAGGTCGTATTTCAGTGGTGGACGCACGCTTTGAGAGCCTTCATGACTAAATAAATGAAATATGCTGTTTTCCAGCAAGTCAACCCCGGGTGCAGAAATATAATTGGCTAAAGTGTCAGTGGGCGGGTTAAAAGAACCAAAACAAAGACAGACATTCAGGCACGTAATGCACATTTTCAAAGCAGAATATCTGACTTCAGCATTGTTTTTCAGATAAACAACAATGTTCACTTAGCATGTTTCTTAAATATCTGCAAACATATTATGTTTTTTTATGCGTTAGAAGAGTCAAAAACTTATTAGAAAGAAAGCACTATGTCTACTTTCATAAACAGATGGATTTACCTTTAAATAAAACATAAGTAAAACATTCTTATAGATCACTATACAGTACATACAATTGAGCGATATTTCCTGTAGTAAACGAACATCCACACACTGAGTGTTTGCAAGAGAAGAGGAAGAAAATGGAGAGGAAAGGGGGAGAGCGGGAGAGCACAGCTGGCTCCTTTTGAAAGTGCAAAATTAAAACGGGGAGAAAAAAAAATCATTTTTCTTTTCACAGATCTTCAAAGAGACGCGTGTGTGTGTGTATATGTGTGTGTGTGTGTGTGTGTGTGTGTGTGTGTATGTGTGTGTGTGTATGTGTGTGTGTGTTAGGATTCAATACTGCACCTGAGAGAGCCGGAGTGAAAGTCAGGACACAATTAACGTGAGAGCTCCAGGTTTGGTGCCAGGCGTGTGTGTGTACATTTGTGCGCGTGTGCATGTGTGTGTGTTTGTGTGTGTGAGCTGCTGGATGTGGGAACAGGTGTGTAAGTGGCTGATGTGTTAGAGAGCCACAGAATGGGTCTTTTCAGCCGGTGTGTGTGCATGTGTGTGTGTGTTTGAGAGAGGCTGTGTGCAAACATGACACACTTAAGGGCCTCTTCAGCTCCATTAATTGGTCATTTGACATGAAAGACCTCATACCACCCTTTTCACACGGCTTCTTCCCAAAAACCTTCAACCATCACCAAGGACACACACACACACACACACACACAAACAGCTCAGTGCCTCTGTCGGTCATTTCTCACTTCTTTTAATTGATAATGCTTTGTCGTCATGATAAATGATGTCATGTCATGTGAAAAAGGGAGGAAATGATGTCACAGACGTTAATTTAGTAATATGCGCATGAAATGTTTTCATCAGTGAAGGATATTCATGAATGAGTTGCTGTTTTTTATAATAAAATCTTATAACTTATATAGTTTTTCCTAATTATGGTGGCTTGAGAAAGCCAACATGCTGTTATACTACATAAACTTTTCTTCTTTAGTCTTCTTCTTCTGAGACTAATTTCTATACGCATCTCCTCCTAGACCATTCACACTACAATCACCAAACTAACTCCAAACCTCCAAACCGGTCTGACTTGGGTTGCTATATCTTTTCCAACTGATCCGACTTACAGTTTTTCGAAAACTGACCTGGAAATTTCTGAAAAGTCCCATTGACTTAACATTGGACCAAACTTTATGACCTCATAACTTTGTGCCAGACTGTCAACAGACTTAAGGTTATGCTCATTTAACTCAGACTACCAATCTGCCAATCACTGATGACCTTTCAACTTACTAGGGACACCCTAGCAACCTCTTATGGCAACTGTCCCATAGACTTCCATTGTAAAAACTGCCATTTACTTTACATTGGACAAACTAACAATATACTGATCCGTACTGGAAACATACTAACAACATACTAATCATACTAGCAACATGCTAATTCATACTAAACTCTTGCTAACATGCTAATTTATACTAGAACCATGTAAAAACATGCAAATTCATACTAGAACCATGCTAGTTCATATTAGCAACTGCCTAGCAACTACTCAGAACACGTTAGCAACCACTCAGAACACCCTGACAACCAGCTATCAGCACCTTAGCAATGACCTAGAACATCTTAGCAACCACCTAGCAACACCCTAGCAACCACCTAGCAATGCCTTAGGAACCACTAAGAAAAACACCATAGCAACTGCCTAGCAACACCTTAGCAACCACTGAGAACACCCTACCAACGCTTTAGAAACCACCTAGCAACCACTCAGAACACCCTAGCAACCACCTAGTAAACACCTTACCAGTGACCTAGAACACCTTAGCAATCGCCTAACAACACCTTAGCAATCACCTAGCAACACCTTAGCAACCACCTAGCAATGCCTTAACAACCACCTAGCAACCAATTAGAACACCCTGGCAATTACCTAGCAACACCTTAGCAATGACCTAGAATATCTTAGCAACTGCCAAGCAACACCTTAGGAGCTACCTAGCAACACCTTAGCAACCGCATAGCAACACTTTAGCAACCATGTAGCAACACCTTAGCAACCACCCAGTAACGCCTTTGCAACAACCTAGCAACCACTCAGAACACCCTAGCAACTGCCTAGCAACCACTCAGAACACCCTTGCAACTACTTAGCAACACCCTAGCAACCACCTAGCAATGCCTTACAAACCACTCAGAAGAACACTCTAACAACCACCTAGCAACATCTTAGCAACCACTCAGAACACCCTAGCAACACCTTACCAATGACCTAGAACAATTGACTGGCAACACCTTAGTAACTGCCTAGCAACCAATCAGAACACCCTAGCAACCACCTAGCAAAACCTTAGCAACGACCTAGAACATCTTAGCAACCACCTAGCAACACTTTAGCAGCCACCTAGCAACACCTTAGCAATCACCCAGCAACGCCTTAGCAACCGCATAGAAACCAATCAGAACACCCTAGCAACCACCTAGCAACACCTTAGCAACCACCTAGCAACACCTTAGCAACCTGCAAGCAACACTTTAGCAACCACCTAGCAACACCTTAGCAACCGCCTAGCAACCACTCAGAACACCCTAGCAACAGCCTAGCAACACCTAGGCAAATCCTCAGAACACTCTAACAACCATTCAGAACACCCTAGCAACTACTTAGCAACACCTTAGCAACCGCTCTGAACATCTACAGCCTAGCAAGAAACATGCCAATCCATACTAGAAACGTGCTAACATAAATGTAGTTATCTATCTATGCCAACTGTTTCAAACTTTATAAAAACTACTTCAATCAGAGCAAAATTTGTCTTGATGGCAGTGTGGTAAGAGTAAAATATTAATTATATCCAGTTAAAAATATGGATATGGATACACTTGTATCACTCACTGTACTCCAATCTACTGTTTCCTTGATCACAGCTGTTTCTTCCAGCGAAAATGTAACTCTTTACGAACATTTTATTTTTATTTCAAAATGAACTACCATAATAACGCACATTACAGTGCATGTGGCATTATCTGTAACACAGTCATGCACAGAAAGTATTAAACACAGTGACAGAACCACTTAGTGAATGTACTCATTTTAACTGTCAGAGTCACTGACAGAGATAGAAACATCATGTGTTGTCTTGTATTAAAAATATTTCCTATTTTAATATTATGATTCAGTTCATGAAATATGAGAATTAGCCTGTGGGTTAAAAAAATATATTTTTATATGTGTGCCATTTAATTAGAAAAGTGGCAGTTTTATTTATTAAATACATGGGAAAAAAATTGTGTATATATATATATATATATACATAGTCATCTCTCATTTATTTATTTGTTTGTTTTTTTCATTTATCTATTTATTTGTTTATTTATATGTTTATTTATTTATTAATTTATTTATATCTCTCTCTCTCTTTCTCTCTCTCTCTCTCTCTCTCTCTCTCTCTTTCTCTCTCTCTCTATATATATATATATTAAATTAATATAAATTAAAAATAAAATTAATTTATCTATCTATTTATTTATTTATATGGTTATTTATTTATTTATCTATTTATTTATTTCTTTAAATGTTTTTTATTTATTTATATATCTACTTAGATATTTATTTATTTATATGTTTATTTATTTATGTATTTGTTTGTTTCTATGTTTATTTATTTAATTATATATTTATATATATATATATATATATATATATATATATATATATATATATATATATATATATATGTGTGTGTGTGTGTGTGTGTGTGTGTGTGTGTGTGTGTGTGTGTGTGTGTGTGTGCGTGTGCGTGCGCGTGTGTGCGTGTGTGCGTGTGTGTGTGTGTGTGTGTGTTTATTTATTTATGTATTTATTTATTTATTTATATGTTTATTTACTTATGTTTATTTATTTATTTATTTTATTTAGCACAGCAGGTAGTGCTGTCGCCTCACAGCAAGAAGGTTGCTGGTTCGAGCCTCGGCTCAGTTGGCGTTTCTGTGTGGAGTTTGCATGTTCTCCCCGTGTTCACGTGGGTTTCCTCCGTGTGCTTCAGTTTCCCCCACAAGTCCAAAGACATGTGTTACAGGTGAATTGGGTTAGCTAAAATTGACCGTAGTGTATGTGTGTGAATGAGAGTGTATGGATGTTTCCCAGTGATGGGTTGCAACTGGAAGGGCATCCGCTACGAAAAACATATGCTGGATAAAGTAAGCGGTTCATTCCGCTGCGGTGACCTCAGATAAATAAAGGGATAAAGCCGAAAAGAAAATGATTGAATGTTTATTTATTTATTTATTTATTTATTTATTTATTTATTTATTTATTTATAAATAAATATTTGTTTATTTACTTTTATGTTTATTTATTTATTTATATGTTTATTTATTTATATGTTTGTTTATTTATTTATATATTTATTTATTCATTTACTTGTATGTTTGTTTATTTATTTATCTATTTATTTATTTATGTAATTATTCATATATTTATTTATTTATATATTTATTTATTTATATGTTTATTTATGAGGCGACGTGGTGGCGCAATAGGTAGTGCTGTCGCCTCACAGCAAGAAGGTCGCTGGTTCAAGCTTCGACTGGGTCAGTTGGCATTTCTGTGTGGAGTTTGCATGTTCTCCTCGCGTTCGCGTGGGTTTTCTCCAGGTGCTCCGGTTTCCCCCACAAGTCCAAAGACATGTGTTACAGGTGAATTGGGTAGGCTAAATTGTCCGTAGTGAATGAGTGTGTATGGATGTTTTCCAGAGATGGGTTGCGGCTGGAAGGGCATCCGCTGCATAAAACATGTGCAGGATAATTTAGCGGTTCATTCTGCTGTGGCGACCCCGGATTAATAAAGGGACTAAGCCGACAAGAAAATGAATGAATGAATGTTTATTTATTTATTTATGTTTATTTATTATCTATTTATATATTTATTTATTATTTAAGTTACTCAAACTAGACACAATGCAGCAGATTGTGTGTGAGTGTGCTAGTGCTTGTGTGTGTGTGTGTCAGCTATCTTATCAGACGATGCCCACCTGCGGTTGTCCTAAGTGACATCAAAAACTTAATGACCTCGTCTGCTTTGTGCCACCTGCCTGGCACAGGTTACCATGGCAACCGTGTGCGTCTGATCAAAACGTTTGATACCAGATCATTTGATCTCTTCCCTCTAGCTTCTTCCAGGCATTATCTTTTCCTCCAAGATCCCAAATGAAACCTGTTGGATTAAATCAATATGTAGCACTCGGGTTTGAGATGTTAAAAGGATAGGAGGTCGGGTTGGCCATAGCTGTTATTCTATCGTTAGCTGGTCGGCGATTGCATCATTTGATGGGATGTGATGAGATTAGCCATCGTCCTTGTGGGAGCTGAGAGATCACACTGACCCATGGACAACTTAACCATTCAACTCATCTGTTACCTGGGTTACTATCTAACCAATAAACAAATATTCTAGCTAAGCATTTTTGGGGGGATTTCATTTACCTATACCAAAACTTCAAGTTTCGAACAGGGTCTTCCGTGAAGAAAAAAATTCACATGCTGTATCCAAATTTGGGTACTTACACTAGTTTGTTAAAGTATGTACTTTTCTGAAGATAATGTACATACTTTTAAGTGTGTTACAGAAGAGAATGCAATCTTTGGGACATAGGCTACTATTTCCTCATTAATGTATCGTTCTGTTGCTTAGGCTTAATCCCAATTCTACCCCTTAGCACTTCCCCTTACCCCGAGCCCTCATTTTACACGTTCACATGAAGGGATAGGGGTGTCCCAATCCTCTTTAGCTTTAAGGTGTAGGGCTAAGGGGAATGGTTAGATAGTCATTGTCCCTGAACCCAACCAATAGTGTTTTCAATAGCACAGATTGACCAGTGTCCACCCCCTTCCCTAAGCCCAACCAATAGTGTTTTAAATAGCACCGATTGACCAGTGTCCACCCCTTCCCTAAGCCCAACCAATAGTGTTTTCAATAGCACAGATTGACCAGTGTCCACCCCTTCCCTAAACCCAACCAATAGTGTTTTCAATAGCGCAGATTGACCAGTGTCCACCCCCTTCCCTAAACCCAACCAAGAGTGTTTTCAATAGCACAGATTGACCAGTGTCCACCCCCTTCCCTAAACCCAACCAATAGTGTTTTCAATAGCACAGATTGACCAGTGTCCACCCCCTTCCCTAAACCCAACCAATAGTGTTTTCAATAGCACAGATTGACCAGAGTCCACCCCCTTCACTAAACCCAACCAATAGTGTTTTCAATAGCACAGATTGACTAGTGTCCACCCCTTCCCTAAACCCAACCAATAGTGTTTTCAATAGCACAGATTGACCAGAGTCCACCCCCTTCACTAAACCCAACCAATAGTGTTTTCAATAGCACAGATTGACCAGTGTCCACCCCTTCCCTAAACCCAACCAATAGTGTTTTCAATAGCACAGATTGACCAGTGTCCACCCCCTTCCCTAAACCCAACCAATAGTGTTTTCAATAGCACAGATTGACCAGTGTCCAACCCCTTCCCTAAACCCAACCAATAGTGTTTTCAATAGCACAGATTGACCAGTGTCCACCCCCTTCCCTAAACCCAACCAATAGTGTTTTCAATAGCACAGATTGACCAGTGTCCACCCCCTTCCCTACACCCAACCAATAGTGTCTTCAATAGCACCAAACACCAGTGTCCACCCCTTCCCTAAACCCAACCAAAAGTGTTTTCAATAGCACAGATTGACCAGTGTCCACCCCCTTCCCTAAACCCAACCAATAGTGTTTTCAATAGCACAGATTGACCAGTGTCCACCCCCTTCCCTACACCCAACCAATAGTGTTTTCAATAGCACAGATTGACCAGTGTCCACCCCCTTCCCTAAACCCAACCAATAGTGTTTTCAATAGCACAGATTGACCAGTGTCCAACCCCTTCCCTAAACCCAACCAATAGTGTTTTCAATAGCACAGATTGACCAGAGTCCACCCCCTTCACTAAACCCAACCAATAGTGTTTTCAATAGCACAGATTGACTAGTGTCCACCCCTTCCCTAAACCCAACCAATAGTGTTTTCAATAGCACAGATTGACCAGAGTCCACCCCCTTCACTAAACCCAACCAATAGTGTTTTCAATAGCACAGATTGACCAGTGTCCACCCCTTCCCTAAACCCAACCAATAGTGTTTTCAATAGCACAGATTGACCAGTGTCCACCCCCTTCCCTAAACCCAACCAATAGTGTTTTCAATAGCACAGATTGACCAGTGTCCAACCCCTTCCCTAAACCCAACCAATAGTGTTTTCAATAGCACAGATTGACCAGTGTCCACCCCCTTCCCTAAACCCAACCAATAGTGTTTTCAATAGCACAGATTGACCAGTGTCCACCCCCTTCCCTACACCCAACCAATAGTGTCTTCAATAGCACCAAACACCAGTGTCCACCCCTTCCCTAAACCCAACCAAAAGTGTTTTCAATAGCACAGATTGACCAGTGTCCACCCCCTTCCCTAAACCCAACCAATAGTGTTTTCAATAGCACAGATTGACCAGTGTCCACCCCCTTCCCTACACCCAACCAATAGTGTTTTCAATAGCACAGATTGACCAGTGTCCACCCCCTTCCCTAAACCCAACCAATAGTGTTTTCAATAGCACAGATTGACCAGTGTCCACCCCCTTCCCTAAACCCAACCAATAGTGTTTTCAATAGCACAGATTGACCAGTGTCCAACACCTTCACTAAACCCAACCAAAAGTGTTTTCAATAGCACAGATTGACCAGTGTCCAACACCTTCCCTAAACCCAACCAATAGTGTTTTCAATAGCACCGATTGACCAGTGTCCCCCCCTCCCTCCCTAAACCCAACCAATAGTGTTTTCAAAAGCAATCCAGAAAAAGGAAAGCCCCCTGATTTTTACCACGTTTTTAGATTTTACCACATTCTCACCCTGCTATTTACTTTATTTACTGTTGTTTATTTGATTTTTTTTTAACTTTTGTTTTACCTGCTTTCTGGAACCATTATTCGCTGGACTCGAACGCCGTTGTTACGATCAACTCTTCTCTGCATCTCAAGTCTGCCAATTGTGCATTGCATTACATTGTTCATACAGAGGTAAGCAGAGGTTCATACAGAGGTAAGCAGTCAGCTGCTAGGGCGAAAAGGAACGATGTCATACCACCCCGTAGCGTTAATTTTAAAGACGAAATGCGGCCATACGTACTTCTGGCTACATAATTTGCCATCTCCAGAAATGTATATGGGGTACGTTTTCAGAATGAGCTGTTGCTAGAGCTCGTTTTGAGATCCAGGGATTGAGGTTTACCAGCACAGCACTTAACTAGCTGGCCTCCGTTACACTCACTCCCCACCTAAACCTCACTCCCATCAGAGTCACAATCCCAATGTAACCCACTGGTCCTACACCTCCAAGTCCCCCTGAGCTGGAATTGAACAAGTGATTTTATGCATGGGAAGCGGTTGCTGTAACAAGGAGACTAAAGACCGAGGCCTCAAGCATTTGTTACTAGAGCACCTTTTGAGATCAGGGGAGGATTTTTAGATCACTGGCAATGGTGGTGCAGTGAGTAACGCTGTCTCCTCACAGCAAGAAGTTTGCTGGTTCGAGCTCCGGCTGGGTCAGTTGGCATTTCTGTGTGGAATTTGCATGTTCTCCCTGTGTTGGCATGGGTTTCCTCCGGGTGCTCTGGTTTCCCCCACAGTCCAAAGACATCCGCTATAGGTGAATTAGGTAAGCTAAATTGTCCGTAGTGTATGTGTGTATGTCCTGGTCCTCCAGGTTGGGGGTTAAGCGTTGGGTTAACGGTTCACCTGGTAAAAATTACATGTTACGAAACACCAACATGGTGCAGCTAAATATCAATTTCGATATAAACGGCCCTGGGAGTAAGTAAGCAAACTAGCCTCCATTACATACACATGGATGTCCACTTCAAATTTCTACTGGAATTAGGTACCATCCAGGTTATCAACATGCTATGATGTTGTGTATACTAATTCCGTTATAGAATACTCTTTAGGATGGATAGTATGCGAATTAGGATACAGCAACAGTTTCCCAGTTAAAGGCCCCTTGAAGTGCGTTAAAATGTTAATTTTTTATTCAATGTTTGATGTAGTCTCAACTGAAAACTGAAGAGAGGGTGGGACATATAGTGGCTCCACCTCTTTAAAAAAAGCCAATAGGGTTTTGTTTTTATCGCCTCTCTGCCAGTGAGAGTGGTTATGCAGCAAATGAACAGCAAATGAGAAGTGTCTTGAAGGGGGCGGGGCATGTCAGATACTACATTACGACATTAACCATCACTGCTTGGTTTGTAAGTAACGCGTTTTTGAGCTTTGTTGCATTTCCTGGACTTAATGGTCTGGACTTAAAGATCTCAAATGCATACAATATGAGCATTTATTGACACACTAGTCTTTATTGAGTAAAGACAATGTTGTACTTATTCAAATAAGATGTTTATTCACCCTGCAACTTTCAGTTGATCTGCTGTGGAACAGGGGCGGAGTTATGAGATTTGACTGACAGTTTAAGCAAACGCAGTGAGAGTCCTTTTTTTGTTATCAACAAAGCACACTGAAAATACAATATAATGACAAATATTAATTCAGCTCAAGTAACTGTTTACCCAATTTACTTAAAGCGCATGTCTTTGGACTGTGAGGGAAACTGGAGTACCCGGAGGAAACCCACACCAACACAGGGAGAACATCTAATGGCCTTAAACAACCACTAAATGAACTACAGAATGTTACGTTTTCACACACATGCACAAACCGCATGTAAACTCATCAACTTTTCACAGTGTAATACTCACTACTCTTGAGTACTTTTAAAAGAGCTACTATTTACTCATGCTTTGAGTCATATTTAAAACAGATTCTTTTACTCTACTTGCCATACATTTTTGGCCAAGTAATGATACTTTTACTTGAGTATAATTTTTCACTAGTCGTTCCACCACTGATTATAATGTCCTGAAGTTGTACGTGTCCACGTTATGTGGAGGAAGCCAATGTTGTGGACAGAAGCTCTTTTTTAATACCTTTTATTGGCTAAATATCCGACAGACAGGCTTAAAGGGTGACCAATAGAGTTGATTTATTGAAGACGAATAAAACACCTCCTCAAAAAAGGGCCCTTCAGATAGAATGTAAGGACAAGAAGGGCATGTGCCCTGCACCTTAGCCTTTCTTGCTTTGCAAACACTGCTATTTGATTCGTGAAATGCAAACTGGTGTCTCGATTGAGCAGTTTAAAAGTCTGAAATATGGTTTGATGCCATGAATTGGTGTATTTGAAAATGTGTCAGAACTTGCTGTAGTCGATCAAGTATGTTTTGATAGCAGACTTGACATAAACTTGTCTTCTTCTACAGTATTTCTTTCCTTTTAGGTTAACTGTCCTGCAGTTGTTGGAATTAATAAGCGCTTGAGGGAAAAATTACCAATGCTTTTCTTACTCAGATCTTTCGTCTAGTTTTTAGTCCAAATATCTAAAAATTCTTAAAAGTGCAGTATGTAAGTTTGACACCCAGTGGTTGAACTTGGTATTGCATGGTTCAAAACACACGCAAGTGCAGGTTGCCAGATTGACGACACCAACAGGAGTGTCGAGCCTAAAGGCTGATTTAAACCGTGTTCTAAATAAAAGCAAACTATGATACTAGCTGTTTCTATCCATCTATTTTTATGCACATTTTGTATATGCACATTAAAAAACGGTTGATGAAAACACCAAGATGCGCATAAATTTTGAAAATGCACATAAAAAACATGCACACATAACTGAGTAGGATAAACCTTTTATTAGATAAGGAAAGATGCGCATAAACTGTGATGGAAACACTTTTACCGAACAAATTCCAGTATGCGCATTAAAAAAGTCATTTGATTTTGTTGTAAGAGGTTATGTAATGATAAAAATGTGTGCCAATGGACAAACCAGCAGGCTGAGCACATTGTAAAACATCTGAAATTTTGTTTTGGTCATTCTAAAACACCTCTACCATCTCAGTATTAGTGTTATTATATTATTAATGACCTCCAGAATCAAGAGTGTCTGTGCTCCGCGTCTCACGCCTTCACACACCACCACGTGTTCACTGCGTGTAAGGATAGCTTCTGAGATGCAAGTCATTTATTAAATGTAGAAAATATTCACGCAGCTTCTCCTGCCGCAGTAAATTCCATCTTTACTGTTGATATTTAGCGGCAATTAATCAAGAAGTTACTTTGTTCGCTTTGACTCGTTGGATAGAAAAGCTGCTTTATTCGCACATCTTTTATGTGATATTCCAGTTTTGCGCATAAAGTTGATTCACATTTTTGATGGAAACATAGCTATTGTTTACATCAGGTACACCTTATGTGCTTTATTCAGTGTTAAATGCAAATTATGTGAGTTTGAATGCCATTTTACATGACATTCATAGCCGTTCTACTGAAAGCAGCAGCAGCAGTTCACCTCAGATCTTGAAATTAAAATAAACCTTTTGAAATTACATCTTAGAACTGTGACTCAGTGCAACTCAACAAATATCACTGATTCAGCATCTAAATAATAATGTTAAAGAGGTTTAATATGTATTTATTACACTATAAACCTTACAATTTCGTTGGAGTGCAGTGAGTGCACTATTCTGTGCTTCTGAATGGCTGTATTTATATTTCTGTCGTGTTTCGTCTGGTGCAAACAGCCATATTGCTTATAACTGCAATTCTCATTACGTAGCGTGTTGTTAGGACACGGGGTTACAATGTAACCCGCTCACCTAATGTTTAAGTTCGTAATATTTATATTATTTGCTAATTAATAACCTCATGTGAAACTCTGAATCCGCATTTCTGAATCCCACCGGAGGTCTTATTTCGGTCGCGGACGCATACTTTGAGAGCCTTCATGACTGAATGAATGAAATACACTGTTTTTCCTTTTGACTAAATATTATTTTGCGTACCCCATTAGCAAATTGTTTTGCTTGTTTTAAGGAAAAACTCACTTAATTTTGGCACATTATTTTTTTAAAACAAGACTATGTTATTATTTTTAGACTATATACTATATCTGTGCTTGTCTAGAAAATGCTTCTTGATTTAAGAATTGTTAGATATTTGGACTAGAAACAAAACAAAAAATCTAATTAAGAAAAGCATATTTTATTATTTGCAGTGCAATTTCGTAAGGTTGTGTGAGCACTCTCAGAAATAAAGGTACAAAAGCCATCACTGGGGCAGTACCTTTTCAACAGATACACATTTCACCTAAAGGATCCACATTTGTACAACACTTGTGAAATTTTTAACTATAAATGTGGATCCCTTAGGTACAATTGTGTACCTTTTGAAAAAGTACTGCCCCAGTGACAGCTTTTGTATTTTTAGTTCTAGAAGTGTATGTGTGGATTACTGTAAATTATCTACAGTGACCTGGGGTGAGTAAACCATGGTCATCTTTGGCTAAACACTTACTTAATAAATAATAATTCTTCTTTGTCTTGAGTGCACGTAGACTAAATAGATAGAAAACAGATCCTAAAATATGCATGCGTTATTTGTAGAATCTACTGTGTGGCATACAATTTACAAATTAACAAATTACAAATTTAAAATTAACTTGACTTCTAGTTGATCATTTGGAAAAGTGGCAAAAGGTGGATTTTTCAGATTAATCATCCGTTGAACTGCATCCCAATCATCACAAATACTGCAAAAGACATATTGGAACCCACATAGACCCAAGATTCTTATAGAAATCAGTCAAGTTTGGTGAAGGACAAATCATGGTTTCGGGTTACATTCAGTATGAGGACGTGCGAGAGATCCGCAGAGTGGATGGCAACATCAGCAACCTGAGCTATCAAGACACTTGTGCAGCCCATTACATTACAAACTACAGGAGAGGGTAAATTCTTCAGCAGAATAGCACTCCTTTTCATACTTCAGCCTCCACATCAAAGCTCCTGAAAGCAAAGAAGGTCAAGGTGCTCCAGGATTGGCCTGCCCAGTCACCAAACATGAACCTTTTTAAGCATGTCTTGGGTAGGATGAAGGAGAAGGCATTGAAGATGAATCCAAAGAATCTTGATGAACTCTGGGAGTCCTGCAAGAACGCTTTCTTTGCCATTCCAGATGACTTTATAAATAATTGCAGACATTGCAGAGATGTATGGATGCAGTCGTCCAAGCTCATGGGAGTCACGCACAATGTTCATTCTTTTTCCACTGCACTTTATATTCTATAATGTACATCATTTCTGTTAAGTGACAAGACCTTTGTCTAAGCAAACAAAGTCAGACGTTATTGTCCTAATAAAATAATTAAAAGCAAGGCATGATCATATTTCATTTTGGTAATATAAGTGTAATCTAGAGACCTTTGCCTTTCATCTTAGCCACTTCTGATACCAAATCAACTAGAAGTCAAGTTATTATTTGTTATTCCTAAAACTTGAATAGACTTTTGTCAGGTAGTGTATATAAATGGTTTGCTAGAGTTTACACTGATAAAATATCTTAACCACAAATAACACGGATTTTAGTGACAAACCACATATTTCGTTGTACTTTTCTGATTTGAAATGAACAAGTGCTACAAATAAAGTTTCTTTATTGTCATCAATGGTTCCATGAAGAGCATTTGAAACTCATGAAACATTCGTATTTTTCTTTGTATAAGCTAACGTTTCCCTGTAAGCTTACACTGTAAAACCCTAAAAGTTAACGTAACTCAAGTTTAAGTTCGAAAACTAATCCTAATTAGTACTGTGAACTTAATCCATTTGAGTAAACGAAGCAATCTGAGCACAGTAAAACCCGATAAATTAAGAGAACTCAAAGCAACTGAGTACTGTAAAACCCAATAAGTTAAGGCAACTCAAACCGTTTGACGAACAAACCATTCCTACAAACCATTTGAGTTAAAAAAACTAATCTATATGAGTACTGTGAACTTACTCCATTGAAGCTGAAGTAATGAGGTATTTAATTAACTCATTACCTTCAACACTGAGTTCAAAACTCTTTTCAAATGAGTAGAATTAACTTTCAGTAAATTTTGAGTTAACTACACTCATTTCATTTGATAAAGCTGACTGTTGAGTTTTACAGTGTATTCATTGCTCTTTCAATGGCATTGTTCTGAAAAACCCACAAATTAAAAGCTTTATTTCTGAGAGTCTGTAGGAGTACACACAGTTTATCTGCTCTCTGCCTGAACTGATGAGGCCACAAGAAGAGCATGATGTTCCTAACACTGCTTTCATTGTCCGAAGACACCACAACAAGCCGGTGTGTGTGTGTGTTTGTGTGTGTGTGTTTACATCCTGTAGCTCCTTGTGGGAGAAACGCTCATCACATCCGAGAGGAAGAGGAGTCTTCCTCTTGTGAGAGAAGACTAACGTGTGTATTTATGGGTGCATGTGTTTGTATAAATCCTAGTTAATCCTAAAATATGTATCAGTACAGTAGATGTTAAAGCAATATAAACTATTTTATGCATATAGACTAATTATGTAATTTTTTTAATGTTTTTTCATGTTGTGCCATGCAGGAGGAAGGGTCAGAGTAAGGTTAGACTGTGTTTACCCATCAGCCTTGTCTATAAATCTCCCATACAGACACACACGCTCACATGCAAGGGTTCCCATGTTGTTTAATTAGCGATCTGACTCTGACATCCATAAGATATGACCTGAAGCACTCATTAATTCTGATTTATTACAGCTGAAGAAACCTGAAAATGAGAGTTTGCCAAAAGGTTATATGCATCATAAGCGAGCTGTATTTTAAGATTTGCTGTTGCATTACTGGGCGGCACTGTGGCTCAGTGGTTAGCACAGTTGCCTCACAGCAAGTTTGCTGGTTCGAATTCCAGCTGGGTCAGTTGGCATTTCTGTGTTTCCTCTGAGGGGCTTCGGTTTCCCCCACACTGTAAAGACATGCACTATAGGTGAACTGAACAAACTAAATTGACCATTGTGTATGTGAATGTAAGAGTGTATGGGTGTTTCCCAGTACTGGGTTGCAGCTGGAAGCGCATCCTCTGAGTAAAACATGCTGGAATAGTTGGTTTATTCCACTGTGGTGAACCCTGATAAAAAAGAGACTAAGCTGAAGGAAAACTAATGTTAAATATGTGTAATAATGTCTATGGATTATATATGCTCAAGATATGAATGAAATCTCTCGATATTAGTCCACCTTTGTTGTTTTGATTGTCTGGTGCCTGAGATTGTCCACTATTAAATGTGAGAGCCACTGATTTAAAAAAACATCATAGAAATGTATAAAAGTGCAAATACTGTCACATAATTACCTGTCACTTCTCTTATAAAACTTCTGATGTCACTTATTTTTTTATTCATAAATATATATATATATATATATATATATATATATATATATATATATATATATATATATATATATATATATATATATATATATATATATATATATTCATAAACGTGCAACCCATTGAAGCACATTTCCAGACCCGTCACCAAAAGTGATTTTAAATGTTTGCATGAAAAGAATACATAATAATCCAATGCAAACTGTGAATAGATCCAAATTTGCTTAAAAAAAAGAGCTTACATTGTATCAGAAAATGGAGAGCATATAAGATGTACCAATAAAATTCGTTCAGTCACCAGAGGAACAAATAACCAGTGATAACCGGAACATGCAAACTCCACACAGAAGTGCCAACTGACCCAGCCGAGGCTTAAACCAGCGACCTTCTTGCTGTGAGGCGACAGCGCTACCCACTGCGCCACCGCTCTGCCCATTAAACCAATTACAAACCATCAAATTTTAATCGATAAAAAGCCAGTATACTTTAACGCTTTATACATGTAGTGGTTTAAACATGCCACCAATGGAGAGGAAAAAATACCATTAGAGACCCAACCCAGCAGGCACAGGACGTCAACATGACATCAGATTGACGTTGTACCCCAACATCGGGGAAGCGTTGCATTTTGTTTGGAAATTAAAATCAGGTTGACGTCAGAAGCCAACGTCAGGCCGACGTCAATGACCAACATCCAACCTAAAATCAACCAAATATCAATGTCTAATGATGTTACAGCTTGACGTTGTGTGGACTTTACCACTATGACATCTATCAGATGTTGGATTTTGCTTACCTGATATACAAACAAATAAATGTCAGTTTTTGATGTCAGTATTACATTGGTTTAAGATATTGGCTCGACTGGGAATTTTGGTCACCTAACACCATGAATCATAACCTAAATCATAACCTAAAATTTAACATCTTAGGATATAATGTGCCTGCTGAGAAATCACCATTATAGTTAACTGATATAATATAGCTGTAGCGCTTTTACAAATTATATGATGCTTTCTGTTGTTTTTTTCACCCAAAAATTAAAATTCACCTACTATTTACTCATTTTCGAGTACTTAAACCTCTGTGAATTTTTATTTTCTTTTGAACACAACAGAAGATTCTTTGAAGAATGCTGAAAATCTGAAACCATCGACTTCCAGACTAGGAAAAGCACTATGATACTATAATACTTTTAAAGCCACTATGTTTCGAGCATTCTTCAAAATATCCTCATTTGTGTTTAAAAGAAGAAACTAAAATATGTTTAGACCAAATGAAGAGTGAATAAATAATGACAAAATCGTCACTTTGGGGTGAACTATCCCTTTAAAGCACACTCAGGTCTGTATAAAGAGCAGCGCGAGATGACACACCTGTATGTGCGCGCGCGCGCGAGCAAAGTGCGCCAACTCCGAGTCCTCCCACTGAATACTGTCTCCATGACAACCGTGCCAAAGTATGTCCTCACTGACCAGATCTGACACACGCGCATTCATTCACACACATTCTTGCAGAGGACTAAACATGCAAAAACGTAATTATGATTCAAAGTATTCTTTCAGAAAATGAAAAAAGGGAGAATGTGCGGCGAAAGGAACCAGTGAAAGGAAATCTGTCATCTTTCTGTTTCAGTATACAAACACACACGCATCACATGGATCTGCAGTCTTGCTGGATCATTTAAGCTGCTCTTTGTTTCGTTTGGAGTGGATGAGAAGGCGCGTTTAGATTGATGGGGGCTTTTGTGCTTATTTCTCTTTTATTGAATTCGGTTCTCTTTCAGCATTTCTGCGCTTATAAAGCTTTACTCCGTCGTCCAATGGCTGGCGAAAGCACTATACAACGGCAAGTCATACAGTGACGTAAATGTTGCTTCAAAATCAAACAGTTTTAATATAGTAAGTCGTAACTGTGCGTAATGTGTTTTTTTACACAGACAAAGATTAAATTTTGCTGTGAGAAGTTCTAAAAAATTACTAAATACAGGTAATTAGGTTTATGATTGATGAATCCTTCCGCCTCAAATCCGGTTAATATAGCGATTTTTTTGAGTGAATTTGAGTCTTTCTCGCAGTTTCCAGTGGTTTCTGAAGGTCTGAGTTGAGTATATACTGCCTTCTAGTGGTCTAGAACTGAACCTCTGGTTTTTAGATGGATTTCAGATTCTTAGTCATTCATTTTCCTTCGGCTTAGTCCCTTTATTCATCAGGGGTCTCCTCAGCGGAATGAACCGCCAACTTATCCAGCATATGTTTTACACAGCGGATGACCTTCCAGCTGCAACTCAGCACTGGGGAACATCCATACACACATACAGCCAATTTCGTTTATTCAATTCACCTATTTTCAATAGTTATTTTCTAAGCCCCTGATGACATCTGTTTCTAGTTTAAAATAAAATTGTGAACTATTTTGGTCTTAAAATACAAGAAACAGGTGCCATGTTTTCAGAAAATGTTTATGTTCATTATTAGAAAAATAAAACTGAATTACACAAAATTTATTTAAACAATGATATTTCTTAAAGGGGCGGTACACTCAAAACTGACTCAAATAACTCTGTCATCGTTTACTCGCCCTTCACTTGTCACAAATCTGTTTGTGTTTCTTTTTTCTGTTGAACACAAAATAAGCTATTTTGAAAAATGATGAACCTGTAACCACACTGAAAAAAATTATTCAAATATGATTCCTTGGATTTACTAAAAAATTTTTACGTTGAGTGGTTGTAAACAATTTATTTGGCCTGAATTTAAACAAACAAATTAAGTTAAACATTATTAAATTTAATTTGTTTGTTTAAATTCAGCACAAATAAATTGTAACAGTTTTGCATGCAACACTTTTTTCAGTGCATTCATTCATTCATTTTCCTTCTGTTTAGTCCCCTTATTCATCAGGGGTCACCACAGCAGAATGAACCGCCAACTTATAACATATGTTTTACACAGCGGATGCCAGCTGCAACCCAGTACTGGGAAACATCAATACACACTCATTCACACACATACACTACGGCCAATTTAATATATTCAGTTCACCTATAGCGTATGTCTTCGGACTGTGGGGGAAACCGGAGCACCCGGCAGAAACCCATGCCAACATGGGGAGAACAATCAAACTCCACACAGAAATGCCAATTGACAATAGCCGGGACTCGAACCAACAATCTTGCTGTGAGGCGACAGTGCTATCCATTGCGCCACCGTGTCGTCTTGATTTTAGATTCTTCCCACATTTAATATTGATTTCAGGATTCATTTTCTTGAAATCATCATATCAGGGTTGCCATCAAATTCCCGAACTTTTCCCTGACTTTTACTGACTAAAAAGCTGAATTTGTTATTTTGTGTTATCCTTAATTAACAAGTACATTTTGGTGGCTGTATTTGATAGTTCACCCAAAAATTATACATTTGTCATCATTTACACACTGTTGTTCCAAACCTGTTTTTGTTTTCTGTTAAACAGAAAGAAAATATTTTAAGCTAAGCTGAAAATCTGTATATATTCACTTCCATTAAATTTGTTTTTCCAGAAAAAGGAGGGCAGCACGGTGGCACAATGGGTAGCACTGTTGCCTCACAGCAAGAAGGTCGCTGTTTCGAGCCTCGGAATGAATGAATGAATGAAGCCTCGGCTGGGTCAGTTGGGGTTTCTGTGTGGAATTTGCATGTTCTCCCTGTGTTGGTGTGGGTTTCCTCCGGGTGCTTCGATTTCACCCACAGTCCAAAGACATGCGGTATAGGTGAAATAGTGTTTGTGTGTGAATGAGTTTGTATGGGTGTTTCCCAGTAATGGGTTGCAGCTGGAAGGTCATCCGGTGGGTAAAACATGAGCTGGATATGTTGGCAGTTCATTACGCTGTGGCAACTCCCAATCAAAAAAGGGACTAAGCTGAAAATAAAATGAATGAATGAACAGGAAAAGAAAACTCATAAAGGTTGTATCCACTTGAGGACGTGCTGAACTATCTCTTTAACTGTGATGAGTGTGAAGGGAATGAAATTGAGCTGGAAAAATAACCGAACCATAACAACAGTCATGACATGATGAAAATGACACTTTGATAAATGGAAACTAAAATATAAAGCAACAATAATATGTAGTATTCTATCACTTGGAAGAATAGAAATAAAACATAGAAATATATATATATATATATATATATATATATATATATATATATATATATATATATATATATATATATATATATATATATATATATATATATACTATAACGTTTTATAATGTGAAAATGTATTGTATCTGGCGGGAGCGCCTGAAAGCAGAGACACGTGTTACACGGTATATATCCCTGCTCTATAGGTTCCTACTCTGCTTATCCTATAGAAGTGAGGCGGAGCGCGGAAGCTCTAGCGTGTGACACAGAGGGAAACTAGTCTAGTCTCGCGCTTCCCGGAAGCGGGACCGCAGAATCATGGCGACCGTCTCAGTGTGCCAGTACCAGCCCGGAGGTTTCAGTTTCGAAAACTGTAGGAGGTGAGATTTAACCGTCTGTATTATTTGTTGTTTAGCCGGTGACGTAGAATTATTATTGTATTTTTAATTCGTTGAAAAGCCCAAGAGTTTCAAACGGTTTTCACGGTCTTTTAATGATCGGTTGAGCCACGGCCTGTGAGAATGACTCAGGAGAATTTGCTCAAACTCATTTGAATAGCGGATTTAATAAGTAAAACACATTAAGACGAGTTTTGCGTTATGTGTGAAATAAAAAAATGTTTTTTAAGATGAAAGAATATTTTTTTTGTTAGTGTTGATAATGTGTTGTCATTGTTGGACTGCGGACCCCGCGTCTACAGTGTGTATGTAAGTTTACAACAAAAATGAACCTTTAAACTCTGGATTAATTTGTTTCATTCAGTTCTGAGCTAAAACTATTTTTTATTTAATCAAACCACGTTGAGCTTTGAGTTTGACGTTTTAAAAGGTTAAAAAATAAGTAAATCTTTGTTCATGTTTTGTCATTGGTGGGCTGCGGACCCCGTATATACAGTCTGTCTCAAGTTCACCAAAACGACTTTTGAAGTGTAAATTAAAGTGAGTTTCATTCATATATAAATACATTTTAAGTCCGAAAATCAAATGATTTGTATTTAAAACTTCATGAACGGAAAGGTTAAGTTGCATATTCGGTTGGGTCTTTGGAACAGCAAAATCCAATACTTCAGTTATTGTATGTCGACTAAATAATGATTTCATTTATATTATATTCTTTAACCCGACTTTGTTACTTTTATAAACCAGAATATATATATATATATATTATAGAGAGAAGATTTTTTTCAACACATTTCTAAACATAATAGTTTTAATGTCTCATTTCTAATAACTGATTTATTTTATCTTTGCCATGATGACAGTTAATAATATTTGACTAGATATTTTTCAAGACACTTCTATACAGCTTGAAGTGACAGTTAAAGGCTTAACTAGGTTAATTAGGTTAACTAGACCGGTTAGGGTAATTAGGCAAGTTATTGTATAACGATGATATGTTCTGTAGACAGTCGAAAAAAATAGCTTAAAGGGGCTAATAATTTTGACCTTAAAATGGTTTTTAAAAAAATGTAAAACTGCATTTATTCTAGCTGAAATAAAACAAATAAGACTTTCTCTAGAAGAAAAAATATTATCAGACATACTGTGAAAATTTCCTTGCTCTCTTAAACATCATTTAGGAAATATTTAAGAAAAGGAATAAAAATTTAAAGGGCGGCTAATTATTCTGACTTCAATTGTGTGTATGTGTGTGTGTATGTATGTATGTGTATATATATATATATACGTATACATATATATATATATACGTATACATATACATATATACACATACACACACAGTATAATTGTGAATAAATAAGTGGTGATAATAGGATGTATTAAAAGTGTCCACTAGTTGTCAAAAGATCTTAGAATTTGTTATTGACATCCTTCTGTATACGATTGATTTCTAAAACATAGTAATGTTGCATTACATCCATAAGAAATAGCAGAGTTTAAATAACAATAATAAAACATTTGTGCTATTTTAGAAATGCTCTTCTGGAAGCAGACATCACTAAACTGGGTTTCAGCTCTCCGGCTGCCCGTAAAACTGGAACTACCATCTGTGGGATTGTTTATAAGGTAAGAAAAAAGGCAGTTGAATTTAATGTGTCAAATAGAATGTTTGATTAGATAATCATGTCTCTCCTCTGTCTCAGGATGGTGTTGTTTTAGGTGCAGACACTCGTGCAACTGAAGGAATGGTTGTCGCTGATAAGAACTGCTCTAAAATTCACTACATCTCTCCCAACATTTAGTGAGTATAAACACGTCACGCATACTTGTAGTTTATGATCTCTGACATCGAATGACACTGAATGTTTTTCTGTTTTGTTGCGTAGCTGTTGTGGAGCAGGTACAGCGGCGGACACTGAGATGACCACGCAGATCATCTCCTCCAACCTGGAGCTTCATTCTCTGTCCACCGGCCGTCTGCCACGAGTCGCCACAGCAAACCGCATGCTCAAACAGATGCTCTTCAGGTGATAAATCACATCCTCTTCTGCGTCTGCAATATAGATCTAAAATGAAGAATTATTATGATGTTTAAATGAAGAGTTTAGATTCAAACCCACCTAAGTGCCATCTGATTTTTCTTTGTCTAAAATAAGCATTTTGTGTGTAGGTTTAGTCATTTCATTTTAATGGAAAGTATCTCTTCTCAAGAGCCTTATTTGATTATATAAATACAGTACAATTAAAAATATCTTTGTTTTATTCACATTTTTTTAATGTTTTAAAATGTAATTTATTGCTGTGATTTAAAGCTACATTTTCAGCAGCTTTACTCCTGATCACATCACTGCAGACTGAAATTATTCTACAATATGCTGAATATCTGCTCAAGAAACATTTATTATTAACTACATTATTATCTCAAACATCACATCCTCTTCTGAGAAAGAAGTCTCGAAGACCCTTATTTGATGATGTAAATGCAGTACAATAAACTTTTTTTGCTGTGATTGAAAGCTGGGTTTTCAACATCTTTACTCTAATCGTCAGTTTCACATGATCAGAAATGATTCTAATATTCTGATTTGGAAACATTTCTTATGAATTTATTATCTTAATCAGATGCTCTTCAACTGACGAATCACTTCCTCTTCTGCATGTGCAATACAGATCATCATGTTTGGAATTATTATGATTTAAATGTTTCTGAAAGAAGTCTCAATAGCCTTATTTTATTATATAAATACAGTACAAGTGTTTTTTTTTTATTTTTTTATTATTTCTGATGTTTTTACTTTATTATTTATTAAACATTTTTCTATATGTTTTACAATGTAATATATTGCTGTGATTGAAAGCAAATTTTCAGCATCTTTACTCTTGCTCATGTGACACTGGAGAATAAACTCATTCTAATATGCTGATTTGGTGCTCAAGAAATATTTCTTCTTCTTTTTCTTTTTCTTCATCTATTTCTTCATCTTTTTCTTCTGCTTCATCATCTTCTTCTTTTTCTTCATCTTTTTCTTCTTCTGCTTCTTTTTCTTCTTTTTGTTCTGCTTCTTTTTCTTCATCTTTTTCTTCTTCTGCTTCATCTTCTTTTTCTTCATCTTCTTTTTCTTCATCTTATTTTTCTTCTGCTTCTTCTTTTTCTTCTTTTTGTTCTGCTTCTTCTTTTTCATCTTCTTATTTTTCTTCATCTTTTTCTTCTTCTGCTTCATCTTCTTTTTCTTCATCTTCTTTTTCTTCTTTTTGTTCTGCTTCTTCTTTTTCTTCATCTTCTTATTTTTCTTCATCTTTTTCTTCTCTTCTGCTTCATCTTATTCTTTTTCTTCTTCATCTTCTTTTTGTTCTGCTTCATCTTCTTCTTTTGCTTCTTCTTTTTCTTCTTTTTGTTTTGCTTCTTCTTCTTCTTTTCTTCATCTTCTTTTTCTTCTTCTTCTTCATCTTCTTTTTCTACTTTTTGTTCTGCTTCATCTTTTTCTTCTACTTCTTCTTTTTCTTTTTCTTCATCTTCTTTTTCTTCTTCTTCATCTTCTTTTCCTTTTTCTTCTGCTTCATCTTCTTCTTCATCTTCTTCTTTTTCTTCATCTTCTTTTTTCTTTTTTTTTCTTTTTCTTTTTGTTCTGCTTCATCTTCTTCTTGTTCTGCTTCATCTTCTTTTTCTTCAACTTTTCCTTTTCTTCTTCTTCATCATCTTCTTCTTCTTTTTGTTCTGCTTCATCATCTTCTTCTTCTTCTATTTAAAGCTGTTGTACTGCTTAATGTGAAAACCATTAAATTGCCACAAATGTTTATGGTGAGATATATCTCTAAAAAATAATAATAATCCTCAAAGATAATAAATTGTATTTAAATAGTTTAAAAGTATTAGTAAAGACATTTTAAATGATACATGTTAATAATTTATTTTTTATTACATTTTAAATATTATAATATAATGAATATATAATTATTAAATGATATAATTCAAATATTATTACTATACATTAAAGAAAGTAGATGATTAGAAAGAGGTTTTCACAAAACCACAAGCAATGTAAACTTTCATGTTGACAGTGTGTTGACTATTTTTTTAATTATTTAGGGAAACTATCAAAAACCATTTCAATTTACAGATCATGTGACATTAACTGGAACAATAATGCTGTAAATTAATCTTTGCATTACAGAAATAAATATAATTATAATGATTATAAATATAATACAAGTTTTAAATATAATTCAAATATAAATATAATTCATAAATATTATTCATATAAATATAATTCATAATATATATATATATATATATATATATATATATATATATATATATATATATATATATATATATATATATATATATAATTTACAAAACCACATGATTACGCTTTTTACTCTAATTTTATTAAATGAACACCCTTCATGAACAGAAGTTCTTTTCAAAAACATTCAAATATGTATTATTGATGAGTCTACCATGTGTTTATGTATGCAGGTATCAGGGTTACATCGGTGCTGCATTAGTTCTCGGAGGTGTCGATTGCACCGGCCCTCACTTATACAGCATCTATCCACACGGATCAACAGACAAACTGCCCTACGTCACTATGGGTGAGTCACACCAGTGTACATACAGCACATGTAGCATTTTCAATATCTACCAAAAGAGGGAGATAGTGTGTTTCGGAAATGCTTTTGTTGGTGCCAAGATATGAAAGATATTGGACTGCCTGCTTTACAAGTTTTGATATCTGACTCACTGGATTTACAAGACTTTTAATACACACATTGTTAAAACCGTTAATGGAAAAGATGCTGTTTTATTGTTAACCCCTTCATACTCCAGCTGAGTACTCGAGCTTTTTTTTTATGGTGACCGTTAGTTAACGCTTCTCTTTAAAGTTTCCTATTGACATGTCAAGATTGTCATGTGACATATTACAGCCCCATTGATTCATGTATATATCCCTTTTTGTTTCTTTTTTTCTCTTTTCTGCAAATATTAGCAAATGTCAGAATTATATTGTGAAATATCTTACATTTCAATTTTAATCTGTGTGTAAGAATATGTATTTCGTTGTTCAAACAGTAAAAAAGGTCATATTCTTTGATATATGATGGCTGATGTTTAGTCTACGCTGCATGAGAGATCAGACAGAGCTGCTGGATTTACATGTTTATTCGTAATTTGCTTCTGAAATGCACGAAAGAAGCAAATTGTCCAGTTATATTTAAAAATAATGATTATTTAAATCAGCATGTGTTTTGTCTGTGCAGGGTCTGGATCTCTGGCAGCGATGGCAGTCTTTGAGGATCGCTACAGGCCTGACATGGAGGTACACTTCTTATGTGCATTTACGTGTTGTTGATGGGTTTTTTTTTGTTTTGTTTTTTTAAGAATTTGGAAAGAATTATATATCTGTGGTAAACAGAAAAAACTTGATAAATTTGGGTTTGAAACTATTGCAAACTAAATTGCCTTTTTTCTCGATGCAATGTTCATAATTGCGAAAGCCTGGAAAGTACATGTACATTGCAGTTTTTAAAATCAAAATTAAGACCCTAAAAGTTCTTAAGTTTAAATAAAATACTGCATTCTAGGTCTTTAATCATTTTAAATGGGTTATAGTTTTTTTATCACACTTAACAGTAATGTTGGATTAGTCAATGTTAGTAATTGTATTTAATAATGTGAACTAAGAATGAGCAATACTAATAGAGCATTTATTAATCATAGTTCAAAATTTATTGATGCGTAATTAAAATCTAAATTCACGTTAAGCACTGAATTACAATGAACTAACAATAAACAACTTTATTTTCATTACCGTTTACAAAGATAAATAAATACTGTAATGTGGTGTTCATTATATGTTAATGTTGGTAAACAAATACATTAACTAATACAACCTCATTGTAAAGTGACTTTTTTTAAAATTCCGTTTTAATCTTAAGTTGCTGTATCACGACTAGAAATGAGACCAACATTGTGATGTAAGTTTGCAAAATTGAATTCATAGTCTTTTTTTTTACAGGGTGTCCGCGGGGTCTTAAATAGTCTTAAAATGTCTTAAATTTCGAATATAAGGCTTTTACACCTTAACAAGTCTTAAAAGTCACCTATAGTGAAAAGTCTACTTTTAAAGCTAAATCTAAAAATCTACGTTTGGACCGACATATGTGTATGTATAGTGTATAGACCGTCGTATTGGGGTGTTATAAACACACCCAGTCCTTTTTTTTTTTCTTTTTTTCCTTCAATTAAACAACATAAAAACGGCGGACCAAATGGAGCGGTTTTTAGACCGACCGCAACTTGACATAGGAGTGCTGTCCCCCCGCCCACCAATATTGATTGACAGCTGCGTATTAACTTGTCTCCTTAGTAACGCATATAATCATATCAACAAGACAGGACGTGCGCAAAACGACCGGGAAATCGTTTTAAATGGTAGGTCTTAAATTTTAAATGTGGGTCTTTAATTTTATTTATTTAGTTTATTATTATTATTATTTATTATTATTATTATTATGTATATTAAGAAAATCTATTTTGAAAAAATGCTTGTTTTAACACTTTATTTAAAATGTGGCTAAGAAATACCTTTTTTTTTTTTTTTTTAATGGGCCAAGTAAAAGACTTTTCCACCGGCCCGACCAGGCTATTAGAAAATATCCTTAGCGTTTAGCCCTGTTTAAGTCTGAAATTTTATTCATAATGGTCTCAAAGTCTTAATGTTTAAATTTTGACTTGATAAAACCTGCAGAAACCCTGTTTTTAAAGTGTCCTAAAAAGCCTTGAATTTGACTTGGCATGATGCAATGTTTTGTGTCAATCAGGAGGAAGATGCCAAGAGTCTGGTGCGGGATGCAATCGCGGCTGGTATCTTCAATGACCTGGGCTCAGGCAGTAACATCGATGTGTGTGTGATCACCAAGGGGAAGGTGGATTACCTCAGACCTCACGACATTGCCAACAAGAAGGGTGTTAGGTGAGTGTCCATACTGACAGAAGAACAGCAAATCTAAACTATGCACTTCCACAGTGGCCTGCAGATTATCATGCAGTCTGTGTGATTTAATACTATTCAATGCGTTCATACCGTCCAGGAAAATGGTATTTGCGTGATGGGCAGGGCTTCTGTCTGCCCGGTGACTCTAGCTTCGTTGCTAACTGGCTAACATGGATTTTATAGAGGGAATAGCTGTTTATGTGCTTTATGAAGGCTGAAAAACAGCAATGATTCGTTTGGAGCCGTGTCTGAGTCCACTAGATCCATTCTGAGGTGCACCAGCTCTGTGAGTTCATCCACTCCTCCAGAAACTATACCTGGATGATGGAAGCTTTCAGCGGTGCTTCTGACTGAGCCAGGCCCAGTTTGATGAGCTGTTGTTGGTGTCGCTACGTCATAATTACGCCCCCACACGACAAAGCTACTGATTGGTTAACGCAGCGCAAATGTTTGCTAAAGTTCAGATTTTCCAACTCAAGCGATTCGCGCGAAACACATGAGCGCTCGTCAATCGCAAAAAACGCTCAACTCACGTCGTGTCATTCACGCCGCAGGATGTATGTTCCCATCTTTGCATTAACTTAACATCTAAATCACTTGTGCTTGACGCTTCTTCCGCATCTGGTGTGAACGCAGCATAAGAGATGACACCTGCCCCAAGACTGACAAAAATCCAAAAAGTTTCATGTAAGCAAAGAGAAGAAGCAGCGCGCGCGGGCATGAAACTTAATAATAAAAAGCTTATAATGTGACTCTCCCAGCAGCTCAGCAAGGATATGCACATCTATAAATGAGGGAAAAATAAGTAAATAAATAAATAGCACTATTTCTGTGTCGAGTTAGCTCTGGAATGGGTGCTCCGGTTTCTCCCCAGTCCAAAGACATGTGCTATAGAGGAATTATATTGTAGGTCACATGGGTTCCCCGGTTGCAAAAAGAGACCGGTTGCAATAGCAAACATGTCATGTTGTGCTGTAAGATGCTAAATTCGAAAAGTCCAAAAATAGAAAACTTAACTTTTACCGTACACCACACTGCTTTTAATGCCAACCGCAGACGTCTTTGGCTAAAAGAGAGCTGAATGGAGTGAGGACCTAATTAAAAATGCTTGACTCTGCAGTTCTCATTTCATATCAGGTGAGTTCAGGCTATGCTGAATCGTGCACATTACTCGTTTCTGATTGCAGCAATGATTTCAGCAAAAACAGTTAATTATGGTTAATTAAATTGCGGACGCTGAATGCTAAGAATGAAATGTAAAAGTTTCACATACCCTGCTGTACAGGTGTAGTTCGGTGTCAGAATGCAGTTGTTTTGCTTGTTGATGATTACCCAGGCCTTGTATAGCTCCGTCTTCTTTCCTCGTCTTTGGCTAGGCAGAACCTCAGTTTTTAGCACTACATAGTTTTAAATCTGGTAATCATAGAACATTATTTCTTGCACATGAACTCACAGAACAAAATTGTTGGCATCCAAAGACTTGTAGGCCTTTAACTTCTCTCTTGTAAAATCACTTGGAGTTTCAATGAAATGGTTGTATATTTCGGGCTGGATGCTTGGCTATTTCACCTTAACCAATATCCATTGGGAGGGTGCGATCACAAATGGACCTGTCATACGAACGTCGCTCACTTTAACATTAATTTGGCGAATCACTGTGCTTATCATTGGGTGACGAGCTGTTATAAAACACTGAAAGCATTATGTAAATAATATATATAATATGTAATCAATACAACTTGTTTCTAAGACGACAACAAACTCTGTACCGCATCGGATGTCATTCCCTCACTGTAAATGCTAGCGCTCCCGTTTTTTTCTCCAGCGTCCAAATTCGTTTATAGGTGAATTGAATAAGCTAAATTGGCTGTAGTGTATGAATGTGAATGAGTGCGTATGGATGTTTCCCAGTGCTGGGTTGCAGCTGGAAGTGCATGCCCTGTGTAAAACGTATGCTGGATAAGTTAGCGGTTCACTCTTCTGTGGTGACCCCTGATAAATAAAGGGACTAAGCTGAAGGAAAATTAGTGAATAAATAACAGGCTGCCACTTGTGTGCATGATATACTAATCTCAGACTTGAACAAACCAAAAACTCACCCTTCACTGTTGCCTTTTAAGGGAGGATAAGCTTGATGGACGTCCTGTGTGAGTAACTCGTGTGTTAATACGTCTGGACAAAAACTGTAACCTGCATGTGTTTGACTAATCATGTGTGAGTTTGAAGTAGATGAATATTTCCCACTGACAAGCCGTTTGCTCATTTGTCAATCTTCTGCTAACATCTTTATACACGTGTGTCTCTTAGGTCTGGAATGGTATCGTTTTATCAGAGTGGTGTGTGTTTTTTTGCATGAACTATTTTTTGACTGTGTTTTGTGCATTCTCCATAGAACCGGAAGTTACAGGTACAAGCATGGCACCACTGGGGTTTTGTCGAAGGCTGTGACTCCTCTGAACCTGGACATGGTGGAGGAGAGCGTTCAGACCATGGACACCTCCTGAAGGACTTAAACCATCACGCTTTAATAAGTTTCTCCTGTTAACCATTGTCCCACAAGTCTTATGTGGAGGTTTACTTTTTCACTATGTATAATAAAAGAAGTTGTGAGTTGATGTTTGTCGTCTTTGCCTGAGCTTTTTGCTGTAGCCTTAATTTTGTAAACATTGTGTTGTGGTATCATTCGGGTAAGCCATTATTCAGCATATTTATGAAATAAAAAAATGGTTTCATTTTATATTTTGAGCTGATAGAAAGGCAACTATAACTCAAATAACCACTTGTTACAACCGAGGTATACAGAAGAGCGTCTCTAAACACACAACATGTCCAACCTTGGAGCAGATGGGCTACCACACCGGGTGTCACTCCTGTCACTCCTGTCAGCTGAGAACAGGAAACTGAGGCTACAATTGGCACAGGCTCACCAATATTGGACAATAGAAGATTGGAAAAACATTGCCTGGTCTGATGAGTCTCGATTTCTGCTGTGATCTTCGAATGGTAGGATCAGAATTTGGCGTCATCACCATGAATGCATGATTCCATCCTGCCTTATATCAACAGTTCAGGCTGGTGGTGGTGGTGTAATGGTGTGGGGGATATTTTTTTGGCACATTTTGGGCCCATTAGTATTAAGTAAATTTACTATATAATAATGTGGTTTAATTTATATATTTTGAGCTGAAAATGTTATGGTTTTAATTTTTTATTTAAAAAGTCTCAAGCTCAGCCAGATAGATTTTTTTTTACACTCAAAAAATTATTTTGCTGCTTGTTTAAACGACTATAAAATGAGATTAACACAATTCTTGAGATGTTTTTGGGACAACTTAACTGTTTTATGCTCAGTCCACTTAAACTTAAGTAACTTAATCCATTTGTGTTGGGACAACCTAAATGAATTGTGTGGAACGCTGCATTCTATTTAAGTGTAGACTGTGACATTTTGAAATTAAATTTCAATATCACGTGACATTTGCATTAAAATATTTAAATAACTTTTTTTCTATATTTAAAGTTTATTTCAGCAGATTGTACACTAGTTGCCAGTGTCACATGGCTGAACAAAACATTAAACATGCCATTAATGAGCCTAAAGTATACAATGGTCTCAATCTCAATTCCTGGAGTTCCAGTTTAGCTCCAACTCACTCCTGCTGAATAGTCTCTAGTAAGCTGCGGTCACACTTGACATTTCTTCCCATAGACTCCCATTCATACGCACGCGAATGCGTCAGACCGGAAACGCGGTCTCATGCGTTAAGTTTCGCAGGTTGCTGCGGTGCAAAGTTCAAGCTTGGTGAACTCTGACCTGTGAAATCGCATCATTTGACTGCGTGAGACCAATCTAGGATGAAAACACGACCTCTCTGGGCAAAAATGTAAAACATGGAGCAATCGCTCGCTTTTTAAAATGTCTAATAAGCTTGTTTAATCCCGCCCCTTTTCGCAGCGCCGCACGACAGAATTTCGCACACACAAAGCCCAGTGTGACCGTAGCTGTAGTCTTGAACACCTTGATTAGTTGGATCAGCTGTGTTTGATTAGGATTGGAGCAAAACTGCATGTCTGCGGCCCTCCAGGAATTGTGTTTGAGATCTATGGTATAGAATGACCCGGGTGTCCGCAGGGTCTTAATGTCTTAAATTAAATTTTAGGCCTTAAATTAAATATTGTGTTGTAGATTTTAAATCATTTTAAACACTCTTAAATTTGCTTTATCCAAGTAAAGCTACTCAATTAGACCATTATCCACCGAATGACCAACAATGTATTTCAATCATATTTTTAACAAATAAAAGTTTTGGGTTTTTTAATGCAAAGAGATGCAATTGACAACAGCTGTTTTTGCATATTTACAGCAAAATCCCCAAATTAAATTCCCTAATCAGGGAAAGAAAACAAAAAACAATTACACGATTTCTCATGATAAGACCGGGCCATTAGAAAAAGTCTGTAACCCTGTATAAGTCTAAAATTAAATTTTTAATGGTCTTAAAAAGTCTTAAATTTGACTTGATGAAAACTGCAGAAACAAAAATGAAATAAGAAAATAAATTTAAATCGATTTATTGATTCATTTATTTTTTTTAAAAACTTAAATTCTCTTCGTTTAACTCAGGGGTGTCCAAACTCGGTCCTGGAGGGCCAGTGTCCTGGAGAGTTTATCTCCAACTAGCTTCAACACACCTGCCAGGAAGTTTCTAGTATACCTAGTAAGAGCTTGATTAGCTGGTTCAGGTGTGTTTGATTTGGGTTGGAGCTAAACTTTCCTGGACACCGGCCCTCCAGGACCGAGTTTGGACATCCCTGGTTTAACTAGTCAAGTGAACTACAGTCAGCAGTGTATCTGAGGGTGAATCTTTAAACATCACAAAACGTCAAAACCCCCAGTTTTACCAAAGTGGCAGTATTTTGAGATTATATTTGCATATGTGACACAATGGTGTGGTGAGATATACAGCAGTCAACATTCCAAGTGAATTTAAAAAAAAAATGGTTTTCCAAATTGTGCTAGTATAGGCTATATGACAGTGGTCTCAAACTCAATTCCTGGCTCTACATAGTTTAGCTCCAACCACCTCCAACTCACACCTGCTTAATCGTCTCTAGTAGTCTGAAGCTACGGTCACACCGGGCTTTGTGTGTGCGAAATTCTGTCGTGCGGCGCTGCGAAAATGGGCGGGATTAAACAAAATGATTAGACATTTAAAAAAGCGAGCGATCGCTCCATGCTTTACATTTCTGTCCACAGAGGTCCTGTTTTGATCTTCGATGGGTCTCACGCAGTCAAGTGATGCGATTTCGCAGGTCAGAGTTCACCAAGCTTGAACTTTGCACCGCAGCAACCTGCGAAACTTAACGTATGACCCCGCGTTTCCGGTCTGACGTATTCGTGTGCGTATGAATGGAAGTCTATGGGAGAAAAAGTCAAGTGTGACCGCAGCTTTAATCACTTTGATTAGATGGATCAGCTGTGTTTGATTAGGGTTGGAGCAAAACTGTACAGAGCTGCGGCCCTCCAGGAATCCAGTTTGAGACCTGCTATGGATGGAGGAGAATTTTGATGAAAGATGATGATCCACTTTAATTGTTGATGTATGTGTACAAGCCATTTCTATAGATTTCCATAGTTTTTTTTTCCTTCTATGGATGTTAATGGTTGCTTTATTCCCCACAAACTTCGTCAGAATCATTTAAACAGATGAAGGAAATTCATTTAAATAAGAAGCAACCACTTGAATGTGAGTAAATAATAAGGAAATTTTCATATTTTGGTGATCTACCCCTTTAAGAAACTCGTTAAATGTAGCGGGCCAGCTGACGTGATCAAATTAAATGTGTTTTTTATCTGCAGACTTTTGGCCATGATTGTCCTCCGTATGTAGTGCACGTACTCAGACTCTTGCTGATGAGAAGACTGAACCTGATTCACAGGTAAAGCTAATTTAAAATAAATTTAGCATATGAATGAATTTTAAATTAGATTGTAGTCATTGAAAGCCCAAGAATGGCGAAGTAGGATATGAAAGCTGGTGTACATTTTGTTTTATGTTGCGTTTGGTAAATAAGTGTAGTAAACACATTTGCTAAATCACCAGATGGCGCCAAATAACAAGAGTTCATTTAAAATCGAGTATTCAGATGCCCTTAAAATCAAGTCACAGTCATTGTTTACATTAAATTTTATTGTTAATTACACGTTTAAACATGAGAAAATCTTTCAAACACATAAAAATATCGCCTCTTTAGAACATTGGCTTTAGAACATATAATGAATACTTTAACATGGTTAGATGTTTGACCAGAGAACTAGACTGCTGAAATTGAGGTAAAGTTGGTTTTATATACGCTCATTGGTTCAGTGACAACTTGACACGCTATCTATATTGTTTACCATAGTACTTTGAATATTCAGACTGAAATCACATGTAAATACTTCAAAACAACATTAGCACTATTTAATTGACTGTGAACAATGTTGTACATTGATAGTGGTAAGCTGCTAATATGACTTTCACTGGTTAGAATTTGCAAAGAATATTTTTGTGAAATTATATTATTAAGGAGAAAGTCTGAATGTGTGAATATAAAGAAAACTTTACCTCAAGAGTGCTGAACTCCTGGTCCAACATTTTCCCTAACACATGTTTCCTTGTAGAACAATTAAAGGGATAGTTCACCCAAAATAGAAAATTCTGTCATCATTTACTCAACCTTCACTTGTTACAAACCTGTCTGAGTTTCTTTCTAAAGTCAAACACAAAATAAGTTCTTTTGGAAACCTGTAACCTTTAGCTTTGATGGTATTTGTTTTTCCTCAGATTTCCAAAATGTGTTCAACAGAGGACAGAAACTCACACAGGTTTGGAACCACTCAAGGGTGAGTAAATAATGAATATATTTAAATATTTGTGTGAACTATCCCTTTAACAACTGTGTGCGTATGTATCAGAAACATCAAGAGAGATAAGTAACTCAACCGTAAGGTTTTGTATATGTTGTTATAAATATAAGCCTACAGCAAAAAAGAACATGTATAAATGGAACCACCTTGCTTTGACGTCATCAACATGAGGCGCTGGGTCACATGACCTGACCAACTTTCCATAAGCCAATCAGCATTCATCATCATTCGAAGGCACAACAGAATATATCACCACTCTTTTCATACTAATCTGAAGAAACGCTTGGCGTAAAACAGCATAGACACTGTTGGCATTCTCTCTGGTTTCTTTAGCTGAATTGGTTGGATTGACTGAGCAGAGATAGCATGGTTTGGTTCTCCTCTTGTGTTATCATCAGGTGCTGGTCGTCCACAGCTTCATCTGTGTGGAAAACTGCAAGACGAAGCTTATGTCGGGCCGCTGGTCGGGCTCTGGGTTGATGCACATACTGACCAGATCTCTAAACTGAAACACAGACGAGGTGTGTAGATTTGTAGCTGTTCACTTGGTGTATTAGCATGATATGGTATATTGTAGGGTTGTATGTCAGGGTTGTCCACATTTAGTCCTGGTGGGCCACTATCCTGAGAAGTTTACTCATACCTGCCAATATTTGTCTCTTAAATGATGGTAGGCCGGGGGTGTGGCGGCGGTGTGTGTTTGTCTGAATAACACAGTTTAGAACTGGTGTTCTGTCAATTTGTCCTACCTTGTCAGTTTGTCCTACCTCCCATTCAAAACGTATGTAGCACACTTCGATGATTTATTATGCTACCCATCAGATTTTGCTACCAGTGTAAATTTAAATGTGGAGTAGTGGGATATGAAGCTGTAATATCACCCTAATCCCTAATCCCAAACTCATAACTAGTCAAATATAGTGTTGGTAGCATAATCTGATGGGTAGGATCGAATGTCAGGACACTGGGTTAGTAACTGTACTGTGGTGTTAGTAACTGTACTATGGACCGGGTTTCGGGCAGCCTTTGTGATCAGATACTATACCAAAGTTGGCAACCGGGGGTGTTACAGACTATACCATAAAGCCGAGGACCGGGGGTGGGGTGAAATAATGGGAGTTTTCTGGGAGAAATAACAAAACGGGAGGGTGGTGGGAGATGAGTCTGAAATACAGGAGATTCCCAGAAAAAACGGGAGTGTTGGCAGGTTTGGTTTAGCTCCATCTCTAGTAAGCACACATGATCCAGCTAATTAAGGTCATAAGGCCCCAGTATTCTTCAAACAAAGGGTGTTTTTCGTGCTTTATTTGAGGCCAAAAAGAAGTTCAAAAAGGCTGAGGGATGGTATACTGATCCCAAACCTTCCAACACCTCTGGGCTGCAGTAGATGTGGTTGTAAATGTCTTATGCCAGTGGTCCTCAACCACAAGGTGTGGACTTGTACAGGTTTTGAAAAATTACCATATTCTCTTGCTTGCATCTCGGTCACTTGAGCGCCCAAATTTAAATCAAAAGCAGCAATAAGAGTAAGAAACGGACGTCTTTGGAAAGTTTCTTTGGTTAGCGGAAAAGGTCCAGTGAAGGACCCGCGAACTGCCAAGGAATGGATCCGCAACCCATTTGTCAACAAATCAGGTGAATTCAGCATATCTCTACAAGAAGAAGATCAAGTGCTGGAGATCGCAAATGACGGCAGCCTTTTAGGAGCTGTTCGCATATCGCGTCTTTTCTAGAGTTCATGCAAGTTTATTTAAAATGGAGGTGTGCTGCTTGTGCATGCAAGCAGCGTAACGCGCTTTTGCCTTCCAGATGCACACATTTGAATGAATACTGCGAGCGCACTGCGAGTCACATGACCAGAACTGACTGATCAGCTTCAGCTTGTATGGAATATACACATTTCAGTAGACTAATTGTCTCAGACATACACGGAGCACCCAAACACTGCAGTGCTTTGTAATTCTCCATAAACAAAACTTGTATCAGAGTGACAGCAATTTTTTGTCAGTTTGTCATTCTGAGAAAATGTCTGATGGTCGCTTAGCAACCTACGGACCACTACCCCCACCACCCCACCAAGAAAGTCAGTAAGGTTTGAGGTCAGTAAGATTTGTATTTCAAAGTAATTAAAACCCAAAGCATATATTAAAATGATCAAATGTGATCAGTTGCTGAGACTTATTTCAGCATGTTGGTGTATTTCCAACTAAAATGGAATATTAAGTAGGGGCGGGGCCTTTTTGTGCATCATTCCCTCATAGTGGTTAAGAATATATATTGGCTGAAAAGTTAAACTGACGTCAACAGAGACCACGATCCCAGAGAACACGGACGGACCACGACTCCAAACGTGAAGCAAATGGTCAGACTGATTGAAGATTGGCAAAAACATTTTTTTTAAAGGATTAACTTAGGATTAACTTTTTCACCTAAAGAATCAGAGAAGGGAAGGACCACCACTTCAAATGCTGAAGTAAATGTCTTTGTTTTAGCTCACTAGTTGTCAGAACAGAGGCATGTAAAGGTGTATGGTGTTGTACCTTCTGTGAGTAGTGCTCTGTTGGCAGAGGTGGGTAATCGCACTGTTCAATCTTATGGCACAGCGAGAGCAGGTTCATCTTGTCGCTGTAAAAGGGGCTGTGCAGAGCTGCCATCTGAAAGACACAAATATCTCTGTTACTATCCGTACATTTTAAGGGATTATGCCCGTTTCTGATATCCTTCTATTGTATGTAAATGGCTCTTTAGTAAGCACGTATGAGTTATTAGCCATCCTGTTAAATTTTCATTCTTTTTTTACAGGGCTAGAAATTTGTTCCCATAATTTATTATACTTTTTGTCTTCTGGAGAATGTCTGATTTCATTTGGTTTGAATGGAATAAAAAACTGCTAAGATTAATAATGATAATAATAATAATAATATACTTGTATAACAGTTCTGTCTGGTTCTTGAATATGATTAGCTGATGGTCGTGCGATATTCTGCAAATAACAGCACTCGTACCGCCTCTTCACCCTTCTTTATTACTCAGCCCACATACTCCTTAGGGGAGAAAAACAGCATTTTCTTAGCAAGTTTCAAACTTAAGTCGAATAAATCAGGTAAATGACTTCAATTCGATCTCTTTCTTTTGTTGTAGTGCTATATTTACACCATAGTAATCTGGTAGTGTTTGCTTTGCGTTGGCTTTTTCAGGGTTATTTGTGAAATCGTGATTGCAACAGAGAAATACTGGGAAATCTCTGTAGACTGATGGCATTTCTTGCTGTTCAGCCTTATAATCTTAATGTGAGCAAAAATCACCTGTTTTTTCATCACTTTAGATATTACGCTAGAGAATCATTCAAATACTAGCTCTAAAATGACGTTAGTGAATTAGTAATGGTTTCTGCTGTTCTGACGTCAGCTGCTGATGTGAAAGAATGGTGAAAGTAGTTCCTCTTACAAAAGTATTTTTGAGAGTTTAATGTGTAGTTAGTGTAATTCACACGGGCGTCACCGTCAACGCTTCCCATTCACTTTGAATGGGTGACGTCAGGCGTTGCCAAACTGCATTGTGGATCTGTTGGCGCCGCTTCAGCAGCGTTGCTCGCTGCAGAAGTTGGGAAATTCTCAACTTTTCAAGCACCAACTGAAGCGTCAGCCAATCAGATCACTTCATGCAAAACCCCAGCTCAGAGAGTAGCCGATTGCGGACTAATTTCATTGGCTGACGCTGCTATGACAATCGCGCCAGCCCCAACTTCAGACATGCCCTTAGTCAATCGTTGAAACTGAAGCCCCGTGTAAATGCACTGTAAGGTACTCGACCTGCGAGCTTGAGCCAACACACACCTCCCACCAGTGTCGATACACAGCCATATCACACTGCTATATGTATATATAATATTATTATTATTTTTTTAAAGTATTTTTTGATTTGCCTAATTAACCTAGTTAAGCCTTTTTAAATTTCACTTTAAGCTGAATACTAGTATCTTGCAAAATAACTATAATAACTAATAACTAAAATAAATAGAATCTTTGTTAAACAACACTTTGGGAAAAATAATAGAATAGGAAAAAAAAAAGAGTCATTTTTAAAATGGTAAAAATAATATTCTTCAGTATCACAGTATTACAGACCAAATAAGTGCACCCCGAGTACGCATAAGAGGTTACATTAAAGAATTAATAAATCAAACTACAAACTGGACTGCTGTATGAAAGTGTGTGTTTATGTACCTCATACAGTAAGCAGCCCAGGGACCAGATGTCGGATTTGAAGTTGTAGCCATTTTCATGAATCCTCTCTGGAGACATGTAATATGGAGTTCCAACTGTGAAAAACAAACAAACAAATATTTTGCATTTGTTCTACGTGCACGTGTATTTGGAGTAAACTGTATTATTAGGCTGAGTTTTTTTTGTATTTAGTCCAGTTTTCCCAATTCCGGTCCTCTGGAGTCAGCACCCACTGCTCTGCACATTTTGTATCTGTCTCTTAATTCAGCAGCCGATTTGAATGTTATCACTCTATTGAATGGATGAATGAATATCAGTGGTTATTAGCTGATAGATTTGGGCCAGTAAGGGCCTTCTGCGCCTACTGGTAAACTCACGAGGCTGTTATCATCCATCCACATGGTTTATCAACTATAGAAAACATATTCTGCAGTCAGAAATAAACAAGAATTATTTATTAAATTTACCATTTAATTGTATTTTTTTTAACGTCTACCCCTACACCAACCTTAAACCCAACCATCACAGTAATGTAAAACAGATCTGGACATTGAGTCTTCTCTATTAGTATAGCTGATTAACCATGTGGATGGATGATAACAGCCTTCTTAGCCTACTAGTAGGCGCAGAAGGCCCCTACTGCACAGTTAAGATAAGTTATTATCTTTTCAGTTCCTTTTTAACTAACACTCACTGCATTTTAGCTGTAAGAAGCTACGATACAGATTGAGCTACAGCTTGACGACAGAATTAAATCGGCAATCAAATCGAAATAAAAAAAAAATTGCAATTAGATATTTTCCCCAAATCGCACAGCCCTATCACACACGATCACAGAAAGAGTAAAAGACAGAATTTTCTCAACTATTTCTTTACAACCAACCTTTAGTAAACTTAAAAAGCATTCCTGAGTGTTGTTTGTGTGCTGGCCAGTTTTACCTAGAGAGTGTGCAGCAGTGGTTTTGGAGCTGAAGAATCGCCCCAGTCCAAGGTCTCCGAGTTTAACCTCTCCGCTAGCTGTGATGAAGACGTTTGCTGGTTTTATATCTAATATGTTCACAGATAAAAGAAACGGTGGCATGTTAATGAAAAATATCATGCATGATTCTTATAGGAATAAGGTTAGAAAGTGTACCTCGATGCATGACTCTGCGGGAGTGCATGTGTTCCAGTGCACTGCAGAGCTGCACGAAATATTTCCATATCGTCCGCTCTGGAATCAACCTCCGCTTCTTCTTAAAATGCTACACACGTCACACAAAATATGAAATAAACATGAATGTATTTTAAAAAAAACAAACTACTTGTCAAGTATTCTTGATGTTATTGTAGTTTTATTAATAGTTTGAAATAGTCCTTGTTTTCAGTGATCATTAAATTGGGTTTTACTTATTTAAATATACACTCACTGGCCAATGTATTAGGTACACCTGTCTAACTGCTCATTAACGCAAATTTCTCAACTCAATGCATTTAGACATGGTCAAGATGATCTGCTGCAGTTCAAACAGAGAATCAGAATGGGGAAGAAGGGTGATTTAAGTGACTTTGAATGTGGCATGTTTGTTGGTCTCAGACAGGCTGGTCTGAGTATTTCAGAAACTGCTGATCTACTGAGATTTTCACGCACAACCATCTCTAGGGTTTACAGAGAATGGTCCAAAAAAGAGAAAATATCCAGTGAGCGGCAGTTCTGTGGGTGAAAATGCCTTGTTGATGCCAGAGGTCAGAGGAGAATGGCACATTTAGCACCATAGAGCACCTTTGGGATGTGGTGGAATGGAAGATTTACATCATGGATGTGCAGCCGAAAAATCTGCAGCAACTGCATGATGCTATCATGTCAATATGGACCAAAATTTGGAATATTTCCAGTATCTTGTTGAATCTATGCCACGAAGAATTAAGGCAGTTCTGAAGGCAAAAGGGGGTCCAACCCGGTACTAGTAAGTTGTACCTAATAAAGTGGCCGGTGAGCGTATCATACATTTATAGTTAATATATTATACTAGACGGTAAAGTCTATAGAAACTCTAGCCTCAAGGTTTAAAGTAGTCAAGAAAAAGTTTATAAATAAAACATGCATTGCTAATCTGTTTAGCATGTTTAATCGCAAAAATGGCACACTGACACGTATCTAGCACGTAATGACACATGCTAATGTTTGTGCACATTGCTAACATGCTTCTAAGTCTAATTCACTGTTAATGTGCTTTAGCATATTGCTTAAACACATTTCTAGCATGTTTCTACCATTATTAAAATCTCTGCTAACATGTATTAACATGTTTTTAACATTTTAGCACATTGCATGCCTTAACATTGTGCTAGCATATTTCTAGCATGTTTTAACACATTGCTAGCACATTTCTGTCAAATCTAATTCACTGTTAATGTGTTTTAACATAATGCTAGCCTGCTTTAACACATTTCTAGCATGTTTTTATCTTTATTAATCTCTGCTGGCATTTTAAGTAGCATGTTTATAGCATTTTAGCACATTGCATGCCTTAACATTGTGCTAACATATTTCTAGCATAATTTAACACATTGCTAGCACATTTCTGTCAAATCTAATTCACTGTTAATGTGTTTTCGCATAACGCTAGCCTGCTTTAACACATTTCTAGCATGTTTTTAGCTTTATTAATCTCTGCTAGCATTTCAAGTTGCATGTTTATAGCATTTAGCACATTGCATGCCTTAACATTGCTAGCATATTTCTAACATGATTTAACACATTGCTAGCACGTTTAGGTCAAATCTAATTCACTGTTAATGTGTTTTAGCATATTGCTAGCCTGCTTTTACACATTTCTAGCATGTTTTTACCTTTTATTAAAATCTCTGTTAGCATTTTAAGTAGCATGTTTATAGCATTTTAACACCTAGCAGGCCTTAACATTGTGCTAACATATCTAACGTGATTTAACACACTGCTAGCGCGTTTCGGTCAAATCTAATTCACTGTTAATGTGTTTTAGCATATTGCTAGCCTGTTTAAACCCATTTCTAGCATGTTTCTACCATTTTAAAATCTCTGCTGGTATGTATTAGCATTTTAAGTAGCACGTTTATAGTGTTTTAGCACCTAGCATGCCTTAACATTGTGATGGCATATTTCTAGCGTGATTTAACACATTGCTAGCACGTTTCTTTCAAAATCTAAATCACTGTTTTAACATAATGCTAGCCTGCTTTAACACATTTTTTGCATGTTTCTAACATTATTAACATCTCTGTTAGCATGTATTATCATTTTGAGTAGCATGTTTCCAGCATTTTAGCACATTGCTAGCAGGCCATAACATTAGGCTATCATATTTCTAGCGTGATTTAACATGCTGCTAGCATGTTCTGGTTCTGGATAAAATGACAAAAACTACACTGTAAATGTAAACAAAATTTTGTATTTATTAATTTTATTACTAAAACGGGATTTATCTTTATTAATGAAAGTATTTATTAAGTATTTAAATAATGTTTAATCAAGTAAGACTGACCATAATCATCTGAGAGAGGTCACCGGCGCTTGCTAACTCCAAAACAATAATGAGCTCGTTGTTTGCAATAAAAGAATCCAGATACTTTATGACGTTCGGATGGTTCAATTGCTGTAAATACAGAATGAAAAGCATTACAAATGTTCACACATAGACACAAATTAGTTTAAAAATGCAAGCTACCTACCTTTAACAAATCAATTTCTTTAACACAGTCCTGCCTGGCTTTAGCATCCATCATTTCAAAGATCTGAGAAAACAACACGGTTATAAAACATGCACAAAAATGCAACACACGGCTAACTCTGCATAGATTTAACATCAATTGCATTGCTCATAATTACATTGTTTTATCATTTTGTATATAAAGGGGACCTATTATGCAAAAATCTTGTGTGGCAACACTGTGTGAATATAGGCAGCCTCTAATTAATTAATCTAAGCACTTATATAATTTAAGCATTAATTAAATTTTATATAAGCCCACTTGGAAAAAACACATTCAGTCTCCACATTCTCCCTTTTTACGTGTCATCAGAGGGGGAAAGCCCTGCCCACTAGTGACAAACTCTCCCTCATTAGCATAGACAGCTCTGAGTGAGAAGTAGCTGGCCGCCATTATGGTGCGTTCACACCAGATGTGGATGAAGCGTCAAGCACGAGTGATTTACATGTTAAGTCAATTCAAAGACCCGAATAGACATCCTGCGGTGCGATTTCACGTGAATGAAGCTGCTTGAGTTAAATGTTTTGTGTGTTTGATGCAGTTAACACGCAAATCTGAACTTCAGTGGACATTCGTGCCACGTTAACCCGTCAGGAACTTTCTCTTGTAGGGGCATGATTATGACATAGTGCCTGTTGTTGGTGTCCCGAGTGGAAATCCTCCTGTCGACAGTGGACGACAGTTCATTAAACTGGGCTCGGCTCAGTCTGAAGCACCGCTGTAAGCCTCCATCATCTAGGTACAGTTTCTGAAGAAGTTGATCAACTCGCAGAGCTGGGTGCACCTCTGAAAGGTTTTAGTGGACTCGAGCACAGTGCCGAAAGAATATACAGTTTTTCAGCCTTCCTAAAGCATATAAGCACAGCTACTATCGCAATAAAATCCATGTTAGCCATTTAGCAACGAAGCTAGAGACACCGGGTAGACAGAAGCCCTGCCCATGATGCGAATCCATGTCTATTGTGAAATTAATTTGAGTCGCGAATGAAGCGAGTAAACTCAAAATGTGCGAGTAAACTCAAAAAAGGGGCAGTTTCAAAGAGTTCTAAAACCTTATTTGTGTGGTATTTTGAGCTGAAATTTCATCTACAAACTTTATAGACATCAGAGACTCATTTTGTCATCTTGTAGAAAGGAGCAGAATAGGTCCCCTTTAAATCAAATGTTGTTTAATCAAATTGTCATTCGTTGCAATGGACCCTTTTCACAAGCCTGCAATGATACGTTTAACAGTCATCAGCATCTTAAATCCTTGAAAGTTTTCAATAATTTAGAATTTTATTTTATTAGTATTATTTTTTTAACGTATGAACGTATAACGCTGAAGTCAGAATTATTAGCGCCCCCCCCCCTTTTTTTATTTTTTAATTTATTTATTTATTCATTTTTTTCCCAAATGATGTTTAACAGAGCAAGGAAATTTTCACAGTATGTCTGATAATATTTTTTCTTCTGGAGAAAGTCTTTGTTTTATTTCGGCTAGAATAAAAGCAGTTTTTAATTCAATATAAAGTCAATATTATTAGCCCCTTTAAGCTATATTTTTTTGATAGTCTACAGCAGGGGTTCTCAAACTTTTCAGCCCGTGACCCCTACAATAACAACATCAGTGACTCGCGATCCCCTCTATGCTCTGAGGTGGTTATATGCATACAAATATTGCACACAATGGTGCACACACACCAATAGGAACTATATAAACAAGCTTAATGACGACACAAAAAGTGCAACAGTGTAACAACCATCTATTTTTTTATAATCATTATTCATTTGTTATATTTAATATTAATCTCACTTAATGAGAATGGTGAGCACAAAGTTTATAGCACAAGACTTCTTGGTTTAATTTTGGGGACTTGAAGTCACTTGGAGATTGTCCTCCTGGTTCAGTTGTGGCCTTTATTTTTAATCTATGTGAGTGCCATAAAGGTGTCAAAGTTTAATATTGTACCGTAAAATCAATCAGCTGCAACTAACACTTTTGCTGTGATGTTAATATAGCATAATAACCCCAGGGGTCGCAATCCAATAAAAAAATTTAAAAGGCTTATGTTTTCTTATAAATATTAAGTATATATTAAACATTGTAAGTTTAAAAACTATTTTTTATATTCTGCAGGTTATGGATAAATTATGATAATTCTATTAGTTTAATAAAATATATGAGATTTTTGGAAATCACCAAGCACCCACCCCCATTGTCTCGCGACCCCGATCCCCACTTTGAGAACCACTAGTCTACAGAAGAAACCATCGTTATACAATAACTTGACTAATTACCCTAACCTGCCTAATTAACCTAGTTAAGCCTTTAAATGTTACTTTTAAGCTGTGTCTTGAAAAAAAATATTATTACTGTCATCATGTCAAAGATAAAATAAATCAGTTATTAGAGAGGAGTTATTAAAACTATTATGTTTAGAAACAGAAATTGGGGAAAAATATTCAGGGGGGGTAATAATTCTGACTTCAGCTGTATATGAATTTATGTATGCAGTATATCATCTTTGCTTCAAACTACAAAAAAACGGATTACTGCTTGTGCGAGGCATTTCTAATGCAGCGTCTATGGGACAGGACAGTAAATTTGACGTTATTCTCTCCTCTGGCTGCCGTTCTCAGTCTCACACAATTTTTTCTTTATCTAAAAGTCTTCATAACATGATTGTGGAGATTGTTACTTACTAAAATGTTATTTCAGAATGGCTCACCTGTACTTTCTTTAGTGCAACTTTCTGGTTGTTGAGTAGACACGTGGCTCTGTAGACTTCACTGAACTGACCGCGGCCGATCTTCTTCTCTATGAGGAAATTCGACAGATCCGAATAGTATCCAAATACATATCCGAAACATCCCTGTAGCATAAACAGAAGAACTTCAGGTCATGGGTACATCTTGAGGAAAAACAAATGTGTTTGCTAGATGCCAATTCAGGATCAGGGCTTTCCGGATGCATTCAAGTAAATGTAAAATGTAACACTACTACTACTAAATGTCTACTGCACCAGATGTGAAACACTCGAAAACGTAAAATCTGTTTGACAAACTTACATTTAAGTGACATGTTTAAAATCTGACATGAGCTATCCTATTTGAGACCTAGTCATGAATTGTCTTTAGATAATACCATTCAGGGTGGCTCAGTGGTTGGCACTGTCTCCTCACAGCAAGAAGGTTGCTGGTTCGAGTCCCGGCTGGGTCAGTTGGTGTATCTATGTGGAGTTTGCATGTTTTCCCCATGTTTCTCACGCGGGTTTCCTCTGTGCGCACAGTCCAAAGACATGCAGTATAAGTGAATTGGGTAAACCAAAAATTGGACTTAGTGTATGAGTGTGAATGCGAAGGTGTATGGGTGTTTCCCAGTGCTGGATTGTGGCTGGAAGGGCATCCGCTGCATATAACACATGCTGGAATAGTTGGTGGTTCATTCTGCTGTGGCGACCCCAAGTTAATCAGGGACTAAGCCGAAGGTAAATGAATGAATAATACCATTAATTTTCTCCATTTGGGAAATTCTGATAACTGCATTAAAGCTTTGAGGTTGTTAACTGATATTATTAAAGCCATCTGTTTGCTTTAATGGACTTTTAAAAAATTGTTTAGTTTGATAGCAGAATTTGTGCAGAAAAAAATACATTACCCATGATGCTCTACAGAAAATTTCATTAATCAGAGTGTCACAATAACATTTATTTTAGCTCTGTCTATTCTTGTGAATTACCACAAATATCCCGTACAGACACAACCAAAAACTGGAATGGTTTTATATTTCTCTGGCATTTTTATATTAGTTGCTTCATTCACAACGCTTGATGGGATTGTAGTTCCTTGCCTCTAATAGCTCTTAAGTACACAATGTTGTACATTTGTCGTTTGTTTAGTGAAATTACTGATTGCTTAGTTGTGATGACGCTTTAATAAAGACTTTTCAAAATTTCATACGCAATTATATACTGTTAAAATCCTATATTTCAGGCTGAGGGGCGACTCGGTGGTTAGCACTGTCGCCTCACAGCAAGAAGGTCATTGGTTCGAGTACTGACTGGGTCAGATGGCATTTCTGTGTGGCGTTTGCATGTTCTCCCCATGTTCGCGTGGGTTTCCTCCGGGTCCAAAGAATAAATTGGCTGTAGTGTATGTGTGTATGGATGTTTCCCAGTACTGCATTGCAGTTGGAAAGGCATCCGCTGTGTAAAACGTATGCTGGATAAGTTGGCGTTCATTCCGCTGTGGCGACCCCTGATAAACAAAGGGACTAAGCTGACGGAAAATTAATAAATGTAAAATCAATTTGTCTAAGGAGAAAATGAATGCGTTTTTTTTTTACTTCAGAACTGTTGTACTCTGTATTGTGTAGACTCAGTATAGCATGTTCCTCTAATAGACCACAGAGGAACAGAAAGTGTCAGTGAGAGTCAGAGTTGTGTGGTAATGTCAGCTTTATTGGTAAGATGATTCATAAAAACTCCTCTTATAACAGCACGTGCCCACATGAGCCTGCACGTGTGTGTTTGTGTGTGTACTTGTATAATGACAAAATTGTATAATGAAATTGTGAATGAAAATGAAATCTAATTAATATAATGAAAATGACATGCAAATGATCTGGTTGTACTGTATTCAGGTAGTTTACGAGGACCTGCCTTATGTCCTTGTAATTCAAAACATTTAAATGTAATACTTGAAGGTAGGCATGGGACGATAACCGTTTTTAAGGTATACAGCGGTTTGGAAAAGTCAAGGTTTTAAAACTGTTAAATTCTGCTATGCTGTTCCAAAGGTATGTGTACTTTTATTTATTTATTTATTTATTTATTTATTTATTTATTTATTTATTTATTTATTTTGCTTGTTTTTATGACAACAGTGTCTCCAGCTGAAAAGATATCCAAAGACACTATTTTACAATGTAAAGAAATCAGTGTTGTTGAAAAATGAAGACAGCAGAAGTTAATGATTCATTTGAATTATTTAGCCTGACATTTAGCTACTGCTCCAATATATTTTAATTGTTTCTCAAAATAAATATATTGTGTTCAAATGGGGAAAATTGTTTTTGTTTTAAACATTTTAAAAAGACATTTAAAAAGAATATATATATATATTAGAGCAGTAATCACAAAACCGCGAAACCATGATATTTTTATCTAAGGTTATCACACCGTCAGAATCTTATACCAGCCCATGCCTACTTGAAGCGATCGTTTACCCAAAAATTAAATAATGTCATCATTAACTCATAATTCACTTGTCACAAATGGTAACCGGCTTCTAACATTTTTCAAAGTATCTTCTTTTGTGTTCTACAAAAAAAAGAGGTTTGATAAAGGTTTGGATCTACTATCTTTTTTTTTTTTTTTTTTTTTTTTTGGTGAACTATCCATTAACAGGGTCTTTTGGCATACAAAATTTGCCACAAGAGGCTTGGACATATATCAGGGGTGGATTTAACCAATCAGCAAGGTAAGCGACTGCTTAGGGCCCCAAGAAATCTGGCGTCCCCCAATATATACCTATATCAGATGAAGATTTAGTCTTACAAATGATATGGTTCATTTCGTATGTTTTGAATTTGTTTTAAGTAAAGAAATAATTTAAAATGTAGAGATTGCATTATGATAAAGATGTAGTAAAGAAGACTATATGATATAAGATAAAGACAAAATACAATAAATAAAAATAAAGAGGTTGCATTTTAGGACTGCTGGGCCCCATGGCTGGAATTGCTTAGGGCCTCAATCACAAAATCCACCCCTGGGTCATATAATAAGTGTTTTTTACACTATAGACTGCATTATCCCCAATGGAGTGTCCTTGTAAACCATATTTACAATCGTGTGTGTGTGTGTGGGTTTGTGCGATCACCTCATTGAAATTTTTATTCTGATCTTGAAGGCTGTTCTGCTCCATAATGACATTCCAGACCTACAGGCAAACACAAAGGGCACAAGCGACAATCAAAACGCTGACATTCACAACATTTGCATTATCAAACAGGTCACTTCATTTCTAGATGGCTGCTTTTATTTAGTTGGAGCTTATCAGGAACAGTAAGAAAATCCTGATCTGTTCAAACAAAGCCTGAGGTCATGCGTGTTTAAGATGAGCATCTCTACTGCATTTGCTTATATTTAGGAAAAGGCATTTAAAGAAACCCTTAGCTCTAAATTTTATGCTATGGAGATGAGAGCTACTTAATTGCAATAGTTATTGGCCAAAAGAATTAATATATGCGAAAGAGGAAGCAGATGTTTATCTTCACGTGCTTTCACTCTACCTGCAACGTGCCAATTATTTGTGTCTAGTATTTTTATTTTGTATTTGTCTCCTGCAAACGTCCTGATTTTATTTGTATTTTATATTTATCTTCTAGCGTTTTTGTGCTATGCAACCAGAGTCTGAAAGTAACATAATTTCAATTCTCTTTATGCCTACTCATGAGAAGAATTAAAAATAAATGTTAATTTATTTTATATATATATATATATATATATATATATATATATATATATATATATATATATATATATATATATATATATATATATATATATATATATATATATATATATATATATATATATATATATATATATATATATATATATACACACACACACATACATACACACACAGTAATATTAATAATAATAAAAATAGTATAATTGTAATATGAAGTGGATGGGGTGAGGATCCAAATGCAGGTTTTATTATGCAGAGAATGGTCAGGCAAGCAACAGTCAACACAAAAGCAAACTGATTGAAGAAACGCGTTGTAATGTTCACAGTAACGTATCACAAGACTCCGCAATGGGAGTCGCAAAATGAGCCGTAAATATGTTTGGTGTAATCAGTTCATGACCAGCATCAGCTGTGGGAGTGTAATCAATGGAGACTTGGAGCAGGTGTGTGTGTTGCATGACTGGATCTTGTAAACGGCATTTGTGTGAGACTCATCATATCAGAAAGGCTTGAATAAACTCCACCACAAAATACATCAAATAAACTTACTTGGCATTTTTGACTAATGAGCTGTGTTTCAGCTTCATCTGAATCTGTCTCAATCACTGACGGCTGTTTATCTGACGTAACGCATGATGAGAAGCAGACACACAAGTGGAAACGGTAGGTGGGCAGAAGCAGCTCATTTGCATTTAAAGCCACAGGCTACAAAAACAGCTACACTGTACTCAGACACCAAAATGAGCAGATTCTGGGGGTATTAATAAATAATCTAATGGGTATTTTGAGTTGGAACTTTACAGACACATTCTGGAGACACCAAAGGCTTATCTTAGATCTTGTAAAAGGGGTAAAATAAATGCCAAATCATGATTTATCAATTCATGATTTATCATCTACTCATTTCAAACCTGTTACAGTTTCTTCTCTTGATCATGAAGCAAGATATACTGAAGGAGGTTGGGGAGGGAAATTCTTTTTTCTTTTTTTTTTACATAGTACGCCCACTTTTGTAATTGTCAATGGCTGCTTTTCACCAAACTTCTTCACAATATCTTGTCTTTTTCAACAAAAGAAAGAAATCCATAAATGTTTCGAGGCACTTGAAAGATATTGTCATTTTTGTGTGAACGGTCCTTTTAAATCAGTATATCACGACTGCATTTGTGCAAACTCTTCTTGCCAGTTTGAGCAATCTTATCTCCGTTTTTATCTGAAACACCCATACTGATAATACTCAGGAAAATTCTTTTAAAATTCTTAGGTACTATATGTGTGGGTCATTAATCAGATCAAGGAAGGAGAGATCAAAATGTGTGCAGTGAAGCGTGTAGCGTTTCAGTTCTGGAGAAATCACCGTTTTATTATTTTTTATATCCTGAAAGCAGATCACTTAAGGCAAGCCGTTTAGACTTTTAATCGTTCACAACTTAGAAGTTCTTCATATCAACAATTCAATCTTCATCAGTTACAATGCAAATGCTTGATAATACACTAAGCATGGGCCGGTATAAGTTTCTATTGTTATTTTACCATATGTTTGAGAGTAATAATAATAGGCTACTCATATTAACCTATATTTTACAAAAAATAAATAAATAAAAAAACATGATTCTCATTTTAGCCAGAATCGAGCAGCCTTATCTTCTAGTGAGTCTGTAAGATAATTTCAATTCTCTGTATGTCTATTCATGAGAATTGAAAATAAAGCTGAATTTGACTTGACAAGTGTTACTTAAATATTTATTTATTTATTTATTTATTTATTTATTTATTATTTTTTTTAAAGGAGTCTCTTGTGCTCACTAAGGGTGCTTTTTTATTTGATTTAAACAGTAATATTAGGTAATATTATCAATAATTAAATCAATAATAATAATAATAATAATAATAATATAATGATATAATAATTATTTCTAATACCATTTAGTAATGATAATGTTCCATAGTGTGAAGGGGTCTCTTTTATAAAAGTTGCATATGCACAAAACTGGGGTGGCGGTATGATAACCATGGATAATTACATAATCACAGTATTACAGTATTGTGATTACTGCTCTAAAAAAAGGTTTTACATTTCTGGGTAAAAAAAACAACAACTTTCTGCATTGAACACAATATATTTTATTTTAGGAAACATTTATAGGGTGACGCGGTGGCGCAGTGGGTAGCACTGTCGCCTCGCAGCAGGAAGGTCGCTGGTTCAAGCCTCAGCTAGGTCAGTTGGCATTTCTGTGTGGAGTTTGCATGTTCTCGTGGGTTTTCTCCGGGTGCTTCGGTTACCCCCACAAGTACAAAGAGGTGCTATAGATGAATTGTGTAAGCTAAAATTGCCCGTAGCGTATGTGTGTGAATGAGTGTATGGGTGTTTTTATTTAGTACTTTATATAAAAGGCTTTTTTGGTGATGGCAGGTTAAAGACTCCTCTCATATGGAGAATAAAGTCAAATACATTGTTGAAATCTGTGAAAAACTCACACCTGAGCAGAGTGTACAAATCTTGTTGGTCTCGTCTATCAAATCTGATCTTTAATTTGTATTTTCTATTGGATTTAAGCCAGGTGATTGGCTGGGCCATTCTACAGCTTGATTTTCTTTCTCTGAAAGCATTTTAAAGTTTTCTTGGCTTTGTTTTGGATCATTGTCTTGTTAAAATGTCCACCCTGGTTTCATCTTCATCATCCAGCTAATGTAGATGTTGGACTGAAGCAGCTAATATTCATTTACCATGATGAAAGGCAGAGGATTGCTGAAGAACTACTGAGAGATTTCAGCTGCTGCCTGGGCTTTCACTGTCTTTCTACACCTCACTTTCTTCGTGTGTTCAATATTTTTTTCCCTGTGTAATTTCATTTTATTAGGCATAACCTTATTTGTGAAGTAGATTTGTTTTCTTTGCAGATATGGATTTTTTTGGTTGTTACCAACATCCGCGGACTATTTCAAGTCCGCGGCACCTTCAATGGCGACATGTTCAATACTTATTTTCCCCACTGTTTAATATTCTTAAAATCAAGAATTGTATTGTCGCTGAACAGGCTCCCATTCAACGACTCGTTAATATCAAGAATTGATTTTTCTAATAGTTGAAAATCCATTTTAATAAATCAGCTGTGTATATTTCACTAGTAGAAATGTCATAACCACATTGCTGCTAGTAAAAATGCTCAAACTGAACTGATATCAAGAAATCAGTTGTCACTAATGTTAACTCTTGATTTCTGTAAATGTATTTCAACACGCTACCTTATCGTGAGAAATATCGTTATCGCAATACTTAATGACAATATGGCATATTTTACTAGAAATGTCATTTCTGAAATAGTAGAAACAGTAGAAATGTCCTTTTTTGATGTAAATACATGCTATTAAAAAAGCTTAATATATACCGATATCAAGAAATCACTAGTCGAAATGTTGATTCTTGATTTCTGTAATTGTATTTCAACAAGCTACCTTTTGCATTTATAATATCTGAAAATGTCTGTCTGATATCAATTATTAGGAGTGCAATTTCAGACATCTAAAATGGCTTTCCTATCAGTAACAATCACTATCATAACAGTAGAAATGAACATTATCACTAAGGCTGCACGGTATATCTGAAAATTACCATTATTGTGATAGTAGTATAACTAATATGCATGTTGCAGACTTAAATTGCACTTATTTTATGCATTGGTTGTTTACCCCAATTTGACCAATCAGATGGGGCCTTATTATAATTATAAGGTTTATTCCCCTGATTTTCCAGACGTTGCTGTTCTGCTATTGGCTGGAGGGGCCCAAAGCTGTAAATAAGCACTTATAATGACAACAGTCTATCAGAGTCAGAGTATCTGCTGAGGTTTTCACTCATTCAAAGCGTTTTAAAGTGTTTGCACCTTGGGTGACATGGTGGCTCAGTGGTTAGCACTATCACCTCACAGCAAGAAGGTCACTAGTTTGAGTCCAGACTGGGCCAGTTGGTGTTTCTGTGTGGAGTTTGCATATTCTGCCCGTGTTGGCGTGGGTCTCCTCTAGGTGCTCCAGTTTCCCCCACAGTCCAAAGACATGCGCTATAGGTGAATTGAATAAGCTAATTTGGCCATAGTGTATGAGTGTGTGTGCATGGGTGTTTCCCAATACTGGGTTGCAGCTGGAAGGGCATTCGCTGCGTAGAACTATGTTGGAATAGTTGGTGGTTCATTCCACTGTCGCAAACCCTGATGAATAAAGGAACTAGGCCAAAGGAAAATGAATGAATGAATGTTTGCACCTTGACGCATTTTATTTTTTTTGTGAATTAGCATTAATTATATCAGACAAAAAACATTTTAACCGGTTCATTTTAATACCATTAAATAAATAGATCATTTAAAAACATAGCTAATAAAAATGGCATTTTTCTAGGGAAATGATAATATCGTGAGAAATTTCGCTACCGCAATACTCAAGGACTATCACATATTTTTACAGCATCATGCAGCCTTAATTTTCTCAAATAATTGATATTAAAATTAACGTTTTTATAGAACCAGTTCAATTGTTGAGATGAAGTGTGTAAACAACTGTACTACTAAACACAACAAATATTTATTCATTTTCTTTTTCGGCTAGTCCCTTTATTTTTATCAGGGGTCGCCACAGCGGGATGAACTCATCCAGCATATGTTTTACACAGCGGATGCCCTTCCAGCTGCAACCCATCACTGGGAAACATCCATACACACTCATTCACACACATACACTATGGCCAATTTAGCTTACCCATTTCACCAATACCACATGTTTTTGGACTTGTGGGGGAAACCGGAGCACCCGGAGGAAACCCACGCCAACACAGGGAGAACATGCAAACTCCACAAAGAAATGCCAACTGACCCAGACGGGGCTCGAATCAGCGACCTTCTTGCTGTGAGGTGATTGTGCTACCCACTGCGCCACCGTGCAGTCCCAACTCAACAAATACTTATTAAAAAGGTTTTTACTAGCAGGAACTATCTCTGAACTAGTTAGAACTGAATCTAAATGACAGTTTATGGCAACATTTACTGTAACTAGCAAAAATACAATTCTCAATATCTAAAATGATACTCTTTGCTACCTGAAATTGAATTCCTGATGCCAAGAAATGCATGACATTATTAATATAATCGAGAATTAACTTTTTACCTGCCATTGTTATTACCTGCCATTTTGTGAATGCAAATATACAAATAGACAAGTGTATGTACATGTTTATTACTATATACAACGTTATATGTGCTGCTGTTATGTGCAAATTGGCATGTAAAGTGTGTGGTTAAATAAGTGTATGTGTGTATAAAAGTGTATGGCAAGTAGTGATGTTGGTTCCACAATAATTATCATCAAGTGTTCATGAGATGGATTGCCTGAGGGAAGAAACTGTTTCTGTGTCGGGCTGTTCTGTTGCGCAGTGCTCTGTAGCATCGACCAGAAGGTAAAAGTTCAAAGAGGCAGTGTGCTGGCTGTGAGGGGTCCAGAGTAATTTTTGGCAGCCCTTTTGCTCGCTCTGGATAAGTACAATTCTTGGGGAGTAGGAAGGGTTGTACCAGTGATTCGCTCAGCAGTCCGAACTATTCGATGTAATTCGACGTAACAATTGTTTATAGCAGTAAATTCATATCCTTGGAATGAATAAAAGTCAAAACGGCTTGCCATAGATTCATATCTCATGTCTATCTGATACCTGATCGGTTTAAAATAAAAAAAGTGGGACAATTTTGGTGTCAGATTTGCGAAACCGGATAAACATGTTTCAAAGCACACACTGCATGAATGCATGTCTCATCTGTGGAAACAGACGTTATCAGCGCCAGTCCTTCAGGGTACTTCCGCACTGTATGCCTTGACATGTACCAACAAATCCAGTTTTATTTTAAACTCCAGACAAACCTACTGACCCACTTTCGCAAAACACACATAAACAACAAATGGCTTTTCCTGCAACAATCTGTGCCTACGAGGCATAATAACGGATAATTAGCTGAATGAGCGCGTTGGCGGTTGAGTGAGTCTGTTTTTAAGCACGTGGATCTACTTTATTCTTATAAACAATTTTTAATCCTATGTTTTGTGTGTGTGTGTGTGTGTGTGTGTGTGTGTGTGTGTGTGTGTGTGTGTGTGTGTGTTTTAACACATTTTAAAAACTAGTTTTAATAACTCCTTTTTAATAACTGATTTATTTAATCTTTGCCATGATGATAAGAAATAATATTTGACTAGATGTATACAGCTTAAAGTGCAATGTAAAGGCTTAATTAGGTTAACAAGGCAGGTTAAGGTAATTAGGCAAATTATTGTATAATGATGGTTTGTTCTGTAGACAAACTAAAAAAAAATGCTTAAGAGGGATAATATTATTGACCTTTAAAATGTTTTAAAGGTGCCCTATAGTAAAAATCTGGGTATATCAAGGCTTAGGAAATGGGCATACTGTGAGCCTCAGACGGTTGTTGCTAGATCAGATATGGTTGCAGCCGGAGGTTAACAATAGTTATTTATATTATTTATTAAATTTCCCATTTATTGTACTATAATAACATATACCCCACCTCAACCCTAAACTCAACCATCACAGTAACGTAAAAACAGTAGTTGTACAGGGTATTTATGCTATCTATTAAATTACCCAATAAATTGTAATTTTTAACGCATACCCTAAACCCAACCAGTCACAGTACTGTAAAAATATTAATTATTGTTATTGTTATACAGTGTCATAAAAAATGCTGCTATATTGATGTGCATATCACACTTCACCACTGTTCCCTCGTTTTCATGTAAACAAACTGTGACGAGTCTCATGGGCCATGCCCTCCACATTTGCATTTATGCCTAATTTGGGTCGTTTATCCGGACCTGACGAGCAGCCACATCAAGCTCTGAGATTATAAAAATGCTCAATAATCATCATGATCATTAATATGCACGCCTCATGCTGCGTTTTAGCAACATATTTTTTTTATTAATGCTGACCGATTGTTGCATGTCAGACTGCACAAACATGGCTCCCAAGTCACGCTGTAAGATCTCAGCTGTCATAAAGGCCTGTAGCCAGCTTATTTAAAGGTTTTTTTTTTTTAATGAAAAAAACTAAACCTTTTTGCAGTTATTCAGCAGTTTTTTTATTTATTTATTTTTTTTATTATGAATATGAGGTGTAAATATTAACTTTTATTGATATTTTAGGAACATTTTTTTCTGGATTATCTTGTTAGATTGTCATCATAACCAGACTTTTTGATGCACCAAAAATATTTCCTACCATTTTGTAAAATTTCCATACTATTTTAATATTTTTTTTATTTTAAGTGTTTGTTTACAAATGTGCATTTAAACTGTAAATTTTATATTACAGTTTTATAAATAATGAAAATGTAAAATAAAGAAAAGATACATATATATATATATATATATATATATATATATATATATATAGATAGATAGATAGATAGATAGATAGATAGATAGATAGATAGATAGATAGATAGATAGATAGATAGATAGATAGATAGATAGATAGATAGATAGATAGATAGATAGATATATATATATATATATATATATATATATATATATATATATATATATATATATATATATATATATATATATATATATATATATATATATAGATATATATATATATATATATATATAGATTTCTTTTTTTTATTTCCTCTCGATAGTCTTCTGAACAAACCATAATTAACTCATTAGAAATGAGTTAAATTTAAAACTTATGTTTTGAAAATCTTCTCTACGTTAAACAGAAATTGGGGAAAAAATAAACAGGGGGGCTAATAATTCTGCCTTTAAACTGTGTGTATGTATGTATGTCAGTCCCCCAATGTCAAGTGCAAACCTACGGCCTTGCGTATATTTCAACAAGCACATTTAGACTGCTGAATCTGGTCAAATCACTCAGCTCAACTGTCATATGTTCATGTAAAGCTTGATATTAATTCCTGTCTGTGTTTTCTTTGACTATAGCTTCAAAATACAATGCCATACATCTCTATCACTCTCTTTTGTCAAGTGTAACTATAATTTAGCCTTTATCCACAACAGATCTGGTGAGCAAAATAGGTTAACGTTACTCTGATTGGAGCAATATTTGTCCGTGTTCAGCATATATCATGCTGTGTGTGTCTGTCAGAGCGAGCTCATTAATATTAACAACACGAGCCATATATGGTTAATCATGGACCTTCTGATTCTATGGGTATTTTTGGAGTAATAAATGAGCTTATAAAACCGTTTCTGGAGATTTGTTTTATTTTTATTTATTTATTTATTTTTTAAACTTACCGAAGCCATAAACCTACTATGTAGATATCAGAGAACAATTTAACTTATTAAACCAATACAGTATATGGCACCGTTAAAACTGCTTTTATTCTAGCTGAAATAAAACAAATCAGACTTTCTCTAGAAGAAAAAATATTATAGGGAATACTGTGAAAATTTCCTTGCTCTGTTAACATCATTTGGGAAATATTTGAACAAGAAAAACAAATTCATAGGAAGGCTATATAATTTTGAGTGTGTGTGTGTGTGTGCGTGTGCGTGTGCGTGTGTGCGTGTGCGTGTGTGCGTGTGTGTGTGTGTGTGTGTGTGTGTGTGTGTGTGTTTATACAAAAACCTTAGATGTATAGATAGGGTGTATTACTGCTTGGGTGTTCTAGATAAACCTCAGGTGGTTACTAGATAGACCGCTAGATTAGCCTGTTTGAAAACCACCATTTCAACAGACAGAGATTATTTATAATCATCCACTACAGGAGAAACTGCGAATGTGAGTTAGGAAAGGAGGTCTGCATAAAACTGTCTACATGAGTACAGTATTGATGCTGAATCCTGTAATCAAACTGTAGAAAATCATATACTGTGATGGCTCACACTACAAAGAGCACATATCATTCTCTTTCAAATAATAAAAAACAAGCAAGTCAGTTCTTGCACACATAGATGGAGAAAAACAGGTCTGCATGAGAAGAAAACATACAACGAAAGAGGTTTTGGGGAGGGGAAGGAGAGGGCGGACCTGTGCTAATTTCCTTTCATTCATATGAAGAAAAACGCAAAGGAAAAATGATATCCTACCGCCTGCAACAGTGCCACTCTTCACACACACACTCTCACACTGACGCACACACATTTGTGCAGATATCTTTATGGGGACTTCCCATCAACGTAATGACTTTTTATGCTGTACAAGCTGTATATTCTCTCCATCTACCCCAACACTGCCCCTAAACCAACCCTCATTGGAAACAATCTGCATTTTTACATTTTCGAAATACTTCATTCTGTGTGATTTGAGTAGTGTTACTCATTTGGACCAAAAAAAAATATCTCTGCATGTTCAAATTTTACTGGTATTACTATACTTGTGGTGACGTCTGGCCCCCACAACGTGAGGAATACAAGGTACTCACACTCACAACTGAGTGCTTAACCCTAACCTCAACCTTAACCCAAATCTAACTTTCACCCTAAAACCAAGTCTGAACCCTCAAACAGCCCTTTAAAGGGAAGCCAGAAAGTGAGAAGCAGCCAAAATATCCTCACTTCATTCTCTTGGTCCTGATTCTGATCCTCCATATATACACACACACACACACTAGGGCTGCACGATATTGGAAAAATCTTATTTATTTATTTATTTATTTATTATTTATTTATTTATTTTATTTTTTTGTATAAATTCTGCATAAACGGTTTAACAGAATTCATCTTTATTACACAAAGCATCTTAATTTTTTTTTTTTGTGCCCAGATGTTTTAAACTCTCTTAAAATGCTCAGTGACATGTCTTAAAAACACATGATAAACCTTCGCTCTATTATGCTTAAACGTAGCAGTGACTTTACAAATCACGTCTTCTGTAGCTTCTGGTCAACTATAATTCAGATTCAACATTGCAGATCTTGCGATGTGAATATTGTGGATGTGCACGTTGCAATATCGATGCTGAAACAGTATATATTGCAGCCCTAACACACACACACACACACATACACACACACACACACACACACACATACATATCATCACATGGATACTCGCACAAAGAGCATAACAGAGACGCACATCTCAATGTGCAACAGTTCAAACATGCCACAACACCTAAACCACATGTGCTGCTGCTGTTGTGTGTATTTTCAGATGTGTTAAAGTGAATCTCGTTTTCCTCAGAAACCCTAGAATACCTAGAAACTTTAGACGCATCATCAGCCTATTTCTGTCTAAACAGGCATTGTGTAACAGTAGGTGTGTTTACAAATGCATAGTAGCACACCATTACGTCTGCATTCAGGGGTTATTACAGGCAACCACAACCTTAAAACGATGAACATTTGGGTTACATACAGTATTTGAGAAAATGCATTGTACCTTGGAACTGTTAAGTCGACTTAATACTTAAAATTATGCACATAGTTCATTCGCTTAAAGTGAGTTGCCTTAAAACTATTAAGGAGTCAACTAATTGCTTTAACATGCAATAGGTTTACTCACTTTAAGTTAAGTCAACTAAGCCCTTGTACAGTGTAAACTAGGCCTCTCACGATATCTATTTTTTTGTCATATGATATATTGCACCAAATTATATTGAGATAAACGATATTATTGTCATTTTAAGAGCATTTTGTGCCACTCATTATATAATGCCAGAATGACTATATAATATCATCTCAATGCAAGTGCACTCTTCCAAAGAACACATCTTTAATCTTAAGATTGTTTCATTTAATTATAGTCATGTTAAGAATTTAACAAGTAGGCATTAGGCAGATCTATTTTCAGTTGTCAGACACCCACATAAAAAATATACTAGAGTTAGTTATAGTAAATACTATAGTGTTTTTTAACCATTCTAACACTAACAGCTCCAATAGAGATATAGATGGAAATGCTGCACTATCAGCTAAAATGTTGCTAGAATGGGTTTTTATCTATGGGTGATATATATTGCATCACCAAAAATGATTGAGGTCATGTCCATATATTGATTATTTTGACAGGCCTGGTGTAAACTAAAATGAAAAAGTAAAAAAAAAGTATATAGATGCATTTTAAACTAACAAAAACGAGCTAAAATGACAATTCACATATTAAAAGAGCATATAAATTGCAAAATCAATTTAGAAACATACATTTTCAAACCGTTCACATCATATTAAATTATGCAAAATGCTTGTGAAAAAAGCTACACTTAAGAAAAAATGTTATGTTTTGTTCGGCTAATATTCTCAAAATAGCTTTTAGTTATTTTTTACAAATTCATTGGTTTTTTGTTGTTTAATAAAGTTCACCTAAAATCATCAATTAATAAAATATGTTCAATTTTCTGTTATGCAGTCTGGTATGATCATATCCACCATCTGTATAAAGTGTTACTGAGTTTTATAGTCTCTTAACTCTTATAATAATTCACTCTGTTTTTTACACTTTGTTACGGTGGCTATCACTACATTTCATTGCTAAAATGTTGCATCTAGAATAATACTATATTCACATTGTACACTACCTGACAAAAGTCTTGTCATCGATCTCGGTTGTAAGAGCAATATATAATAACTCGACTTTTAGTTGATCATTTGGAGAAGTGGTAGAAGGTCGAATATAAATATATATAATTGTTTTTTTTTTTCCCCCAATGAATCATCTGTTGAACTGCATCCCAATCATCTCAAATACTGCAGAAGACCTATTCGAACCCGCATGGACCCAGGATTCTCAGAAATGTCATGGTTTGAAGTTCCATTCAGTATGGAGGTGTGCGAGAGTTCTGCAGAGTGGATGACACATCAGCAGCCTGAGGTATCAAGACATTTGGGCAAATTCTTCAGCAGAATAGCGCTCCTCATACTTCAGCCTCCACATCAAAGTTCCTGAAAGCAAAAAAGGTCAAGGTGCTCCAGGATTGGCCAGCCCAGTCACCAGATATGAACAATATTGAGTATGTCTGGGTTAAGATGGAGGAGGCATTGAAGATGAATCCAAAGAATCTTGATGAACTCTGGGAGTCCTGCAAGAACGCTTTCTTTGCCATTCCAGATGACTGTATTGTAAGTTATTTGAGTCTTTGCAAATCAAGGCATGATCATATTTTATTTTGGTAAAATAAGTTTAATCTAGAGGCCTTTGCCTTTTATATTAGCCACATCTGATACCAAATGATCAAGTCAAGTTATTATTTGTTCTTAAAACTTGAATAGGCGACAAGACTTCTGTCAGGTAGTGTAGACCTATCACTTAAAGGGATAGTTCACCCAAAAATGAAAATGACCTCATCATTTATTCTCCCTCATGTGGTTTTCCCCACATTCTATAAAACCTCTTCTTTTGTGTTCAACCGAAGAAGTTAAATAGGTTTTAAACAAGCAAGGTTGAGTAAACGATGTCAGAATATAATTTTTTTGGGTAAATGATCCTATAGTAACACCTATAAAAGTCCCACAATACTTGTAATGTCGTCATACTTCCCTGTGGTGAATTTGTGTCTGTTTTTTGACATTTTTGCTGTTTTTAACAGCTCTTTTATCTATGGTAGTTCTTTAAAAGTTGTCTAAGTGCATAAACGGTGAATTTAAGACAAACGGATGAAGATGAAACTGATTTAAGCGGTGGTCTTTCTTGAGGAAGTGAGTTCAAGCTGTCTGTCTTCCTCTAACTCTCCTGTGAGTCACACACTTGTGTTTCCGGTCGATAAAATGTTACAGTCTCAACAGCAAAAACCCCTGACACACATCCACAATCTCACTTCCAAAAAAGCCTCAGCATGCAGAGAAACGCACACACACACACGTGTGATCAAAGAGACAGTGCGTGATAACATCTACTCATCTAGGGAAAGAAGCCCACATCACTGCTGCATCGTGATCTGTCACAAAAATGAACACAATGCAGCACTGCGCCTCCAAGACAATAAAAATCATGTTCAGTTTGAGTTATTTTACATGCATCTACTCTATGCAACCATGACTAAATATAGTGGAGTAAAACAGCTTGACAATACAAGAGGCTGTGAACAAAAGTCATTTTAGTAAACAAAAACGAAAAAACTAAGACTAAGATGATCTATTTGTCAAAGTTTTGTCAGCTTAAGTAAATAAATAAATAAATAAATAAATAAATGGGAAAAACTATTTTAAACTAAAACACTCACTGATAAACTAAATTAAATCTTAATTGCCAAAAAGAAATACTCGTTTTCAAAATTCCAACACAATCTCTTGGCAATTCTTAACATTTGATTTTAGTGGCTAATTCAAATTAAATTGTACTATCTCATTCATACATTTTAATACAATTTGCTCGTCCCCCATTAAGGGTTGAGGTAGGGAAAAGGGTTTGAGTACACGCCTCCTAATAAAAAATTGTTTCCTTTTGCCACTTTTCTGCGGTCCTGTCCACATCCACAGGTATTTTCAAAATGCACTTTTTTTTCGCTGTTTGTCCACACTATATCGGAGTATCAGGTGACTGAAACTTTATGAAAACACTATAGAAATGCCAACTACCCCAGCGTGGGTTTCCTCCAGGTGCTCCGGTTTCCCCAACAAGTCCAAACCTATGTGGTATTGGTGAATTGGGTAAACTGAATTGTCCGTAGTGTATGAGTGTATATGGATGTTTCCCAGTAATGGAAAGCTGGAAGGGCATCCGCTGCGTAAAACACATGCTGGAATAGTTGGCGTTTCGTTCCCCTGTGGCAACCCCAGATTAATAAAGGGTCTAAGCTGAAAAGAAAATGAATGAACGAACGAATGGAAAAAAAAAAAAAAAAAAAAAAAAAAAAAAAATATATATATATATATATATATATATATATATATATATATATATATATATATATATATATATATATATATATATATATATATATATATATATATATATATATATTTTTTGTTGTTGTTGTTGTTGTTGTTGTTGTTATTATTATTATTATTATTATTATTATTATTATTATTATTATTATTATTATTATTATTAATTTAAAAAAAAAAATTATGCTTTAAACAACAGATACATGACAATAGAACAAACTAAATAATGCCAGGGTGATAGAAGATAAATAATAATAACAGTACAAAAAATAAAGTAACAAAACAAACGCAAAAAACATAAGTATAAATAATTAAATAAAATTATTACTATATATATATATATTTGTTGTTTAGCATATTTTCTGCAATTGTCATCTTCTGAGTCATCCAGTAAAAAAAAACACAACTTTCTGTCCAAAAACACGTGAATGGCTCCAAACAAACAGCGTATGTGGGCGGGGCCAAAACTGCAGCTTTTCCTTATAAAAAAAATAAAAAAACAAGCGCTCTGCAATACTACCTCACAAATAACTGATCATTGAGAGCGCATTAATGCCATCATAAATACGCCATGACCACATGCAACAGTAGATTGAGAGCTGTTAGTCATACATGTACATATAATCGAAGTTACAGTGTGGTGTGAAGGTGGGTGTTCCCGTTGCTTTCAATGTTTCCTTATATAGTTCTTCATTTCCCCATGCGCAGTATATATACAGTCCAGTATTTACGCTTTGGTTTTATTTACTACTCAATGTAAGACACGAATGCGCGATACTATGCACATAAAAACAGATGTATAAACTTTCAAAACAGATCTACTTTCCGCGCAAGACTATTAGACTTGAGGTAATAAACACTCGCATTGCCTACCTGGAGTTGTTCGTGTAGACTTTAAGCCCACATGAGGGTTATAAGACAGCCTTGTGTTTATTCAGATTGTTATTCAGTGATATTATGCAGCTGAAAGAATACACTGGTACATAGTCTTCCTCTTCTGCATGAACACGTTGTGCAACTGTATGACTGAGTATCGCGAGGCGCGCGCACGTCACGAGCATCGTGTTTTTTAACAAATTGGGTTAAAAGTCACGTATATGTTTGCACTTACCTCTCCGGCGCACATTTACAGAGCTGAAAACTGCTGCGAAGACGGTTTGGTCTCTCTCCAGACTCGCTAATGTCACGGGCCACGCAAGTTTGAGTCACACCCCGCGCATCACATGGCTGATCTAGGGACAGTAAAGCAAAAAAAAAAAAAAAAAACATGAGACAGCTATAGCGTGTCATTCACAGGCTTCAGTTATTAACCGATTTGAGCTAAATATGACCTAATAGCTGCAATAACAATTTAACCATAACAAGTAG
>NC_079455.1:37038353-37040853 GCF_903798145.1 Danio aesculapii | reverse complement strand
AACTTATCCAGCACGTTTTTACACAGCGCATGCCCTTCCAGCCGCAACCCATCTCTGGGAAACCTCCACTCATACTTATTCTCACACATACACTATGAACAATTTAGCCTACCCAATTCACCTGTACCGCAGCTCTTTGGACTGTGGGGGAAACCGGAGCACCTGGAGGAAACCCACTCAAAAACAGGAACAACATGCAAACTCCACACAGAAATGCCAACTGACCCAGCACGACCTACTGCGCCACTGCATCGCCTATTGTTTTTTTTTTTTTGTTGTTGTTGTTGTTTTGCAACTGATAAAGTAGCATGAATAAAATAAATGTTCAAATCAGGACTGTAGAATTCATTTGTAAAGCTCTAGGTATACACCTATGCTCAGCATAACTGAGTACACCACATTTTGAAAATAATAATTTTTCTCCATTTCTCAGTAAATATAGGCTATGTATTTTGGTGCATTTGAACAAAACAGATTTATTAAACAGATATATATATATTTTAATAATATTTTAGTCACTGAGCATATTTAGAAATGGAAAGATAAAGCAATACAATTCAAGCAAAATATTGCAAAAAAAAATTACAAAATGTCAACAAAATATTCACTTTTTTTTGCTTCTTGTTTTTTCCTCTTTTTCAATTTGTATATTTTTCTCTAACATATAAATTTGTTTTTACTAGGTTTTGGACAATTATCGCAAGTTATTTTGTGAGGTAAGCTCCACATTTGGCTTGAGTACTGACTAATCTAATGTATATGCTCAAATATAATATTGTAGAGCTTCCTGTTATATAAAATACGAATTTAAAAGCTAGATTTGTGAGGGGTGTATATGCTGAGCACTGTAAATAAATTATATTATATAATAATGTATGTTGATAAAATAGTTTTGTGCCCATTAGTTACAATTGAGCATCATGTCAACCTACCTGAGTATTGTTGCTGACCATATCCATCCCTGTATGACCACAGTGATCCATCCCTGTATGACCACACTTTAATCTCCAATCTCAGGCTGGTTTCTTTATCATGACAATGAGTTCACTGTATTCAAATTGCCTCCACATTCGCCAGTTCTCAATCCAATAGAGCACCTTTGGGATGTGGTGGAACGGGAGATTCACATCATGGATGTGCAGCCAACAAATCTGCAGCAACTGCATGATGACATTTTATTCACAATTTTTTTAGCCTTAAGTGGTTCTAAACCTGTGTGTCTTGCTTCTTTTGAACCAAAAAGAAGATATTGTAACCATTGACTTCCATATGAAGAACGAATATAAATGGAAGTCACTTATTAGATTTTTTTCATCTTTCAAAATATCTTTCTTTATGCTTAAAAGAAGAAAGAAACTCAAGGTTTGGAAGAAGTGTGAAGGATAAATGAAGGCAGAATTTTCATTTTTGCATGAAGATCCCTTTAAACTGATAAACTCATTCATTTTCCTTCAGCTTAGTCCTTTTATTCATCAGGGGTTGCCACAGTGGAATGAACTGCCAATTTATCCAGAATATGTTTTACACAGCAGATGCCCTTCTAGCTGCAACCCAGTACTTGGAAACATCCATACACACTCATTCACACACATACACTACAGACAATTTAGTTTTATTCAATTCACCTATAGTGCATGTCTTTGGACTGTGCGGAAACCAGAGCACCCGGAGGAAACCCACGCCAACACGGGGAGAACATGCAAACTCAGAAATGCCAACTGACCCAGCCGAGGCTCAAACTGGCAACCTTCTTACTGTGAGGCGACAGTGCTAACTACTGAGCCACCGTGTTGCTACCACGGTGGCTCAGTGGTAAGCACTGTCGCCTCACAGCAAGTCACTAGGTCAGTTGGCATTTCTGTGTGGAGTTTGAATGTTCTCCCCGTGTTGGCGTGGGTTTGCTCCAGGTGGTGCAGTTGAATAAAAATTGAATAAACTAAATTGGTTGTTGTGTTTGTGTGTGAATGAGTGTGTATGGGTGTTTCCTAGTACTGGGTTGCAGCTGGAAGGGCATCCACTGAGTAAAACATTTGCTGGATAAGTTGGCGGTTCACTCCATCGTGGCAACCCCTTATGAATAAATGGACTATGCCGAAGAAGAATAAATGAATCTTTTGTGGTAATTCTATAGTTCCTATTGTAATACAAATTACCCAATACTAAGTTTTGTACAACAACATACTGTATATTACTATAATACACAGTTTACTTTAGTAAAAGCTAAAGTATATACAGTATTTATTAGTTTATCACTTCGCAATAGTTAACACAACACCATGCTGCAGCGTTCATTAAAAATGGATTGTGAATGCTATACAGTATAATACACTATAAGGTTCAAAACACTTCAGTGTTTACTATATATTACTATAGAGTATTTTCATGTGGGAGCACAAAATCAAATTAAATTTTCTAGTCATCTCAACTTACATCAATCAAACTTTATAATATACAATTATATTTATATATTTATAAATTATATACTTTTATATAACTTTAT